>NC_091340.1:20632677-20700177 GCF_038502225.1 Cherax quadricarinatus | reverse complement strand
TTCAAACTTCACTCAAGGAAAAGGATCTTGGAGTGAGTACAACACCGGGCATATCTCCGGAGGTGCACATCAACCAAATAACTGCTGCAGCATAGAGGCACCTAGCAAACCTAAGAACAGCATTCTGACAGCTTAATAAGGACTCATTCAGGACCCTGTACATTGTGTACGTCAGGCCCATATTGGAATATGCAGCACCAGTTCGGAACCCACACCTAGCCAAGCATGTAAGGAAGCTAGAGAAAGTGCAAAGGTTTGCAACAAGACTAGTCCCAGAGCTAAGGGGTATGTCCTACGAGGAGAGGGAAATCGACCTGACGACACTGGAGGACAGGAGAGATAGGGGGGACATGATAACATATAAAATACTGAGAGGAATTGATAAGGTGGACAGAGACAGAATGTTCCAGAGATGGGACACAGCAACAAGGCGACACAGTTGGAAGCTGAAGACACAGATGAATCACAGGGATGTTAGGAAGTATTTCTTCAGTCACAGTAGTCAGGAAGTGGAATAATCTTGAAAGTGATGTAGTGGAGGCAGGATCCATACATAGCTTTAAGCAGAGGTATAATAAAGCTCATGGTTCAAGGAAAGTGACCCAGTAGCGACCAGTGAAGAGGCGGGGCCAGGAGCTATGACTCGACCCCTGAAACCACAACTAGGTGAGTACAACTAGGCGAGTACACACAAACTCACATACACGCATGCAGGCAGGTATAACAGGGAAGGCACTGTAATGTATCAGGGAATACCTGACAGGAAGGCAACAGCGAGTCATGGTACATGACGAGGTGTCAGACTGGGCGCCTGTTACGAGTGGGGTTCCACAGGGATCAGTTCTAGTACCGTTGCTGTTTCTGGTGTAAGTGAATGACATGACGGAAGGGACAGACTCAGGAGTGTCCCTGCTTGCAAATGATGTGAAGGTAATGAGGAGAATTCAATCGGACGAGGATCAGACAGGACTACAAAGGGATCTGGACAGGCTGCAAACCTAGTCCAGCAACTGGCTCCTAGAGTTTAACTTCACCAAGTGCAAAGTCACAAAGACTGAGGAAGGGCAAAGAAGACTGCAGACAGAGTACAGTCTAGGGAGCGAAAGACTGCAAACCTCACTCAAGGGGATCTTGGGGCGAGCATAATACCAAGCACATCTGAGGTGCACATCAAGCAAATAACTGCTGCTGCATATGGGCGCCTAGCAAACCTAAGAATAGCGTTCCGACATCTCAGTAAGGAATCGTTCAAGACCCTGCACACCGTGTACGTCGGGCCCATAATGGAGTATGCTGCACCAGCTTGGAATCCACACCTGGCCAAGCAGGTCAAGAAATTAGAGACAGTGCAAAGGTTTGCAACGAAGTTAGTCCCGGAGATAAAGGGCATATCCTGCGAGAGATTAAGGGAAATCGACCTGACGACAGGAGAGATATAACGACAAATAAAATACTGAGAGGAATCGACAAGGTGGATAGAGACAGGATGTTCTAGAGATGGGACACAGCAACAAGGGGACACAGTTAGAAGCTGAAGACACAGATGAATCACAGGGATGTTATGAAGCATTTCTTCAGTCACAGTAGTCAGGAAGTGGAATAATCTTGAAAGTGATGTAGTGGAGGCAGGATCCATACATAATTTTAAGAGGAGGTATAATATAGCTCACGGAGCAAGAAGAGCGACCTAGTAGCGACAAGTGAAGAGGCGGGGCCAGGAGCTGTGAATCTACCCCTGCAACCACAATTAGTTGAGTACACACACACACACACGCACATACATTATCCCTTCCGGCACATGCCGGAAGGGATAGACTCATAAGTGTCCCTGTTTTCAGATGATGTGAAATTAATGAGGAAAAATAAATCGGATGAGGATCAGACAGAACTAAAAAGGGACCTGGACAAGCTGCAAGTCTGGCCCAGCAATTGGCTCTTGGACTTTAACCCCATCAAATGCAAAATCATGAAGATCGTGGAAGGACAAAAAAAAAAAAATGCAGAGAACAGACTAAGGGGCCAAAGACTGCAAATCTCATTCAAGGAAAAGGACTTTGGGGTGAGTATAACACCGAGCATATCTCCTGAGGTGCACATCAACCAGATCACTGCTGCAGCATATGGGTGCCTGGCAAAACTGAGAATAGCGTTTCGATAACACAGTAAGGAATCGTTCAAGACTCTGCACACCGTGTACTTCGGGCCCATATTGAAGTATGCAGCACCAGTTTGGAACCCACACCTGATCAAGCACGTCAAGAAGTTAGAGAATACGAAAAGGTGTGCAAGGAGACTAGTCCCATAGCCAAAGGAAATGTCCTAGGAAGAAAGGTTAAGGGAAATCAACCTGACGACACTGGAGGACAGGAGGGATAGGGAGGGACATGATAATGACAAATAAAATACTAAGAGGAATTGACAACGTGGACAGAGACAGGATGTTCCAGATATGGGACATAGGAATAAGGGGTCACAATTGTAAGTTTAAGACTCAGATGAATCACAGGGATGTTAGGAAGCATTTCTTCAGCCATAGAGTTGTCAGGAAGTGGAAGAGTCTGGAAAGAGATGTAGTGGAGGCAAGATCCATACATAGTTTTAAGAAGAGGTATGATAAAGCTCATGGAAAAGCGAGAGAGGATCTAGTAGCGACCAGTGAAAAGGTGGAGCCAGCAGCTATGAATCGACCCCTGCAATCACAATTAGGTGAGTACGCGGGCGCCTGCACACACACACACACACACACACACACACACAAACACACACACAAACACACACACACACACACACACACACACACACACACACACACACACACACACACACGAACGACATGATGGAAGGAATAGACTCTGAAGTGTCCCTATTCGCAGATGATGTGAAGTTGATGAGAAGAATTAAATCGGATGAGGATGAGGCAGGACTGCAAAGAGACCTGGACAGGCTGGACATGTGGTCCAGAAACTGGCTTCTCGAATTCAATCCTGCCAAATGCAAAGTCATGAAGATTGGGGAAGGGCAAAGAAGACCGCAGACAGAGTATAGGCTAGGTGGACAAAGACTACAGACCTCACTCAGGAAGAAAGATCTTGAGGTGACCATAACACCGAGCACGTCACCGGAGGCACACATCAACCAAATAACTGTTGCAGCATACGGGCGCCTGGCAAACCTGAGAATAGCGTTCCGATACCTTAATAAGGAATCATTCAAGACACTGTACATTGTGTATGTTAGGCCCATACTGCAGTATGCAGCACCAGTCTGGAACCCACACCTCGTCAAGCACGTCAAGAAGTTAGAGAAAGTACAAAGGTTTGCAACAAGGCTAGTTCCAGAGCTCAGAGGAATGTCGTATGACGAAAGGTTGAGGGAAATCGGACTGACGACACTGGAGGACAGAAGAGTCAGGGGAAACATGATAACGACATACAAGATACTGCGGGGAATAGACAAGGTGGACAGAGACAGGATGTTCCAGAGAGGGGACACAGAAACAAGGGGTCACAACTGGAAGCTGAAGACTCAGACGAGTCACAGGGACGTTAGGAAGTATTTCTTCAGTCATAGAGTCGTCAGGAAGTGGAATAGCCTAGCAAGTGTAGTGGAGGCAGGAATCATACATAGTTTTAAGAAGAGGTACGACAAAGTTCAGGAAGCAGAGAGGGAGAGGACCTAGTAGCGATCAGTGAAGAGGCAGGACCAGGAGCTGAGTCTCGACCCCTGCAACCACAATTGAGTACACACACACACAAACACACATACAATGCACATACAACGCACATACCACACACATCACACACACAAACACACACAAACACACACACACACACACACACACACACACACACACACACACACACACACACACACACACACACACAGCAGAGGCGCTACGTGTATCTCTAACAACAATATTCAACACAACCATCGAAGCAGCAAGATTACCTGAGGTATGAAAGACAGCATATGTAGTCCCAATTTTTAAAAAAGGAGACAAGCACTAAACTATAGAACAGCATCTCTGACATGTATAGTATGCAAAGTAATGGAGAAGATTGGTGGAACACCTAGAAAGAGATGAGATTATCAACAACAGCCAACACGGTTTCAGGGATGGGAAATCCCGTGTCACAAACCTACTGGAGTTCTATGACAGGGTGACAGCAGTAAGACAGGAGAGAGAGCGTTTGACACAGTTCCACACAAGAGATTAGTGCAAAAACTGGATGACCAGGAAGGGATAACCTGAGAAGGCACTATAATAAATCAGGGAATACCTGTCAGGAAAACAGCAGCGAGTCATGGTACGTGGCGAGGTGTCTGAATGGGCGTCTGTGACGAGTGGGGTTCCACATGGGTCAGTCCTAGGACCGGTGCTGTTTCTGGTATTTGTGAACGACATGACGGAAGGAATATACTCCCAAGTGTCCCTGTTTGCAGATGATGTGAAGTTGATGAGAATTCAATCGGACGAGGACCAGGCAGAACTACAAAGGGATCTGGACAGGCTGCAGGCCTGGACCAGCAATTGGCTCCTGGAGTTCAACCCCACGAAGTGCAAAGTCATGAAGATTGGGGAAGGGCAAAGAAGACCGCAGACAGAATACAGTCTAGGGGGCCAGAGACTATAAACCTCACTCAAGGAAAAAACCCTTGGTGGTTGTGCAGAAAGTGCAAAGGTTTGCAACAAGACTAGTCCCAGAGTTAAAGGGTATGCCCTACGAGGAGAGGTTAAGGGAAATCGACCTGACGACACTGGAGGACAGGAGAGATAGGGGGGGACATAACGACATATAAAATACTGAGAGGAATTGACAAGGTGGACAGAGACAAAATGTTCCAGAGATGGGACACAGCAACAAGGGGACACAGTTGGAAGTTGAAGACACAGATGAATCACAGGGATGTTAGGAAGTATTTCTTCAGTCACAGAGTAGTCAGGAAGTGGAACAGTTTGGGAAGGGATGTAGTGGAGGCAGGATCCATTCATAGCTTTAAGAAGAGATATGATAAAGCTCATGGTGAGGGGAGAGTGACACAGCAGAGACCAGTGAAGAGGCGGGGCCAGAAGCTATGACTCGATCCTTGCAACCACAACTAGGTGAGTACATGCACTATTACTCTACTACTGCCACAACTAATACACTACTACTACTACTAATATACTAGTTCTGCTACAACCACTACTACTACTCTACTATTACTGCACTACTACTACTAATACAACCCGTTACGACACTACTACTACTACAGTACTACTACTACACTACTTCTGCTACTAGTCCATCACTAGTACTTCTACTATTACTACTACGTATATTAATACTACTACTACTCTAATACTTCTAATACTACTCTACTGTCTTGTTTCACCCCCCCCCCCTTATCTCTTGTGGCACTACCACTACTTCCCCCACCTACTACTATCGCTACTACTTACACTACCAGCATTATCTCTGCCACTACTCCACTTCTTTCTTCGTCTGTGTTCCGTCCCTCTCCTCCTCTCATATACTGGCTCCCTCACCTTCGTCTGCTACTGTCACCGCTAAACTCGAGCCCGGACGTTGTGTTAAATTTATTTCTCCTATATGCGGGTTATCTGTGTGCCGTTCCAGTCAAGTTATTGTTCCAGTCAAGGTATTGTTCCAGTCAAGGTATTGTTCCAGTCAAGGTATTGCTCCAGTCAAGGTAAGATAAGATTAGATAAGATTTCGTTCGGATTTTTAACCCCGAAGGGTTAGCCACCCAGGATAACCCAAGAAAGTCAGTGCGTCATCGAGGACTGTCTAACTTATTTCCATTGAGGTCCTTAATCTTGTCCCCCAGGATGCGACCCACACCAGTCGACTAACACCCAGGTACCTATTTGCTGCTAGGTGAACAGGACAATAGGTGTAAGGAAACGTGTCGAAATGTTTCCACCCGCCCGGAATCGAACCCGGGCCCTCCGTGTGTGAAGCGGGAGCTTTAGCCACCAGGCCACCGGGCCAGTCAAGGTACTCTTCCAGTCAAGGTATTGTTCCAGTCAAGGTACTGTTCCAGTCAAGGTATTGTTCCAGTCAAGGTACTGTTCCAGTCAAGGTACTGTTCCAGCCAAGGTATTGTGCCTATTTCTTCTTTATATGTAACATATAACGACATAGATGAGGGAATAAATAGCAACATGAGCAAATTTGCCGATGACACCAAAATATGCTGTCAAATTCATTCTAACGAGAACACCAGAGTATTCCAGGAAGACATGAAGACTAGTGCAGGGATCGGAGAAGTGACAGATGTAGTTTAAATATAGGCAAATGCAAACTTCTAAACACTGGAAAAAAATGGCTATGCCACATAGAAACTAAGTAATATAGATCTTAATATTACTGACTCCGAAAAAGTTTTAGGAGTTCTTGTTAGCAGTAATCTACAACCAAGACAACAGTACTTAAGCGTTCACAATAAAGCAAATAGAATTCTTGGCTTCATATCAAAAAGTATAAATAACTAGTCTTAACGTTATTTTAAAATTCTATATATCTTTGGTTAGATTATGCTGCACAGTTCTGGTCACCGTATTAAAGAATCCATATAAACGTACAAAGGACGATGACAAAGTTGATCTCATGTATTAGAAATCTTTTCTATGAAGATAGACTGAGGCCCTGAATCTGCACTCTCTAGAAAGGTGTAGAATTAGGTGTATAAATGTAAACAGTAATAAATATAGGGTATGTAAATAACGTGCTAAAATGATCTAACCAAGACAGGACTCGCAGCAATGGTTTCATGCTGGAAACATTTTAAGTTCAGGAAGGATATAGGAAAGCACTGGTTTGGTAATAAGAGTTGTGGATGAGTGGAACAAACTACCGGGTACCGTCATTTAAGCTAAAATGATGTGTAGTTTTAAAAACAGGTTAGATAAATACATGAGTGGGTGAGAGTTAGACGTGACTGGCTTGCGCAAGTGGGTCTGATGTGAGGCTCCAGACTTCTGAAGTGGAGGTGACTTGGACCTGCCTAGCATTGGTACCAAACTTGCATTATTAACACTAAGAGGTTAATAATCTTGTATTATTAACACTAAGAGGATAATCTTGGATTATTAACACCAAGAGGATAATAATCCTGGATTATTAACACCAAGAGGATAATAATCTTGGATTATTAACACTAAGAGGATAATAATCTTGGATTATTAACACTAAGAGGATAATAATCTTGGATTATTTACACTAAGAGGATAATAATCTTGGATTATTAACACTAAGAGGATAATAATCTTGGATTATTAACACTAAGAGGATAATAATCTTGGGTTATCCTGGGCTATTAACACTCAGAGGATAATAAGAAATCTTTCTTCTCAGTCCTCTTCTTTATCCTTCTTCCTTGGCTTAGAGCTTCTTTTTTATTATAATAATAACATCCTTCTTCCTCTTCCTCTTAATTCAAACATTTTCTTCACAATAAACATCTGAGCCTCGTCATCATAAATATTCCAGAAACATCATATAAACGTCACAATTATGTCACATTAACATCACTATAACAACAACACATCACTTCTACATCACATAACATCAATACTACGTCACATAACAATCACATAACATTACAAAACATTCAAAACATAGATCACACAGCCAAAAATTTGAATTTATAAAAGCCTGTACAAAGTAATGTTTAAAGTCAAGCTGTGGACTGAATGTTTAATGTAAGGCTGTGAGGATGATTCAAATGTTAGTTTGTTAATGTTTGGTGTACATTAGTGGTGTAATTGATGTTAAAAGTTACATAATAATGTTGATAAACATTCAGTTGCCGCCACAACAGACGTCGTCTGCTCCTGCAGACGACCAACTCACCCTAATTTACGACCCTTTCCTAGCCCCTAGCGACGACTCTCCGGGGCACCGGGGTATATCCTGGGGCACTGATGCCCTGGCACTAATCACAGCACAGACACACGCGTTTAAGAGGCATAACAGACACAATAACAGAGGAAATACGAGGAACTCAGCGGGCGTGGCGGCCGCGCGCGCAAACACCAGCTGATAGACTGTTTCCCGCGTAAACCACCAGATGGAAGCACATGATGTGACAAGTGAACAACAACAAGCGTTGTTTCCCGCGTAATCCACCAGATGGAAGCACATGATGTGATAAGTGAAGAACAATAAGCGCTGTTTCCTGGAGTATACCTGGAGAGGGTTTTGGGGGTCAACCCCCCCTGCCTGGCCTGTGACCAGGCCTCATGGTGGAGCAAGGCCTGATCAACTAGGCTGCACACAACCTGACATATCAACCACAGCCCGGTTGGTCAGATACTGACTTTAGGTGCCTGTCCAGTGCCTTCTTGAAGACAGCCAGGGGTCTATTGATAATCCCCAATATGTATGCTGGGAGGCTGTTGAACAGTCTTGGGCCCCTCACACTTATTATGTTGTCTCTTAACGTGCTAGTGACACCCCAACTTTGGGGGATGTTGCATCGTCTGCCGAGTCTTTTGCTTTCATAGGGAGTGATTTTCGTGTTGTGATGTAGTTCATTCAGCTGGGCTTGAGAGGTCTCTAGGGAGACCTAATTATATGGTCACCTTGCAATGGCAAGTGGCTAAGCAGCCACGCCTTTTTGGCTTAAGTCTCAACTCCTTTGTTCGTCACTGGTGTCAGATTCAACTCAATTCAATTCATATTCAATTCAAAGTTTATTCTCTATAAGGATTACAATGCTGAGTTTACAGAATTTGGTTATTGTGTGGTTTACATGTAGTTAAATAATGATTACAGAGTGTACCACTAGAACGCTTAGCATGGCTAGGCATTTCGGGCAGACTTAGTTTAATTCTTAATTTTAAAATATTACAAATTATGAGGTAAGTTGGTATTATGGCTAAGTGACTAAATACTAGTTTGTGAGTTTAGCAATGTGAATGCTTTTGTTTTGGCACAGTACATAGTTTCAGTATTGGAGTATCACAGGATTCATTATTTTAAGATTGAGATTAATATTTCTGTTTATGGTCAAATGGGGGAGTGAGTGTAAGTGTGAACCACCAGGTGGTATTCGTGTAGTTAGTTGACGGGGTGTATCAGGGAGATAAGATGTTTTCTAATGGTAGTTTTGAAGATGATGAATGTGTCTGCAGTTCTAGAGTTCTCAGGTAGAGTGTTCCAGATTTTAGGGCCTTTGACATACATTGAATTTTTGTAAAGGTTTAGTCGGACACGGGGAATGTCGTAGAGATGTTTGTGTCTGGCGTTATGCCTGTGGGTTCTGTCAGGTCGTACACGTGGTGCACACCTCATTGTGGAGGGTGCTTGGACCACCATGTGGTGGGTAGAGTAATGAGAGGTGATGTAGTCACCAGTGACCTCACATTACCTACCTCGGCTAATTCTCTTTCCTAAAACCTCGCCTGCCTGTCCCCTGCCTACTGACTCCCTCCTCTTACTCCCATATTCCCCTTATTATCGTTATGTTCCATTACCCCCTACATGGCAGTGTGCAAATTTGGTACTAGTCCCTCTAGGATTTTCCAAGTGTATATAATCATGTATATCTCCCGCCTGCGTTCTAGGGAGTACAGGTTGAGGAACTTTAAGCGTTCCCAGTAAGTGAGGTGTTTTATCGCAGTTGTGTGTGCTGCGGAGGTTCTCTGTACATTTTCTAGGTCACCAACCACCAGATGGAAACACATGATGGTCCAGTGTATTTTCCACTGCTGTTGGCTCTGTTAGTTGCTGATTTAAAGTGAATTTGGTGCAGAAATTTAATAGCTCGTGTGATTGGGAATTTTCATCTGAGCTGCCTCCTGGGGTTATTTCTGCTAAAACATTATTTGCTAAACTCCTCCATTTTAGGCATCTTATGTGTTGAAATCACCCAGTAGCAAGATGTTTGGGGCCATGAGTTGGGAGATTTTCCAGACAGTGGTCGATTTTCAAAAGCAATTCCTGGAATTGCTGGGTAATTGCATCCGTGGTTTTCGATCTTTAATGCCAAAACTTCAACTACATCATTTGAGTTGTTTAGTAGTTCCGAGCAAATGAACGACTCTGTGACATACAGGCCAACCACTCCCTTCTTGTTGCCTGTTTACTCTGTCACATCTGAATAGGTCATAACCTGGGATCCATATTTCGATGTGAAAGTCCTCCTTTATGTGCGTCTTTGTGAAAGCAGCAAACAGTGCATTTCACTGTGTGAGCAGTCCACTAATGAAAGGTATTGTATTGTATGTTGAAGGCTTTAGACTCTATATTTGCAAAGATAAATGACATTGATAGTATATGGCAGAACTTACTCATCCAAATGTGAGTAATGACAGGATTTACTCATCCAAGAGGTAGGTGATGGCAGTATTTACTCATCCAAGTGGTAGGTGATGGCAGGACTTACTCATACAAGTGTGAATGATGGTAGGACTTACTCATACAAGTGTGAATGATGGTAGGACTTACTCATACAAGTGTGAATGATGGTAGGACTTACTCACACAAGTGTGAATGATGGTAGGACTTACTCATACAAGTGTGAATGATGGTAGGACTTACTCATACAAGTGTGAATGATGGTAGGACTTACTCATACAAGTGTGAATGAAGGCAGGACTTACTCATACAAGTGTGAATGATGGTAGGACTTACTCATCCAGGTGGTGGGTGATGGCAGGACTTACTCATCCAGGTGGTGGGTGATGGCAGGACTTACTCATCCAGGTGGTGGGTGATGGCAGGACTTACTCATCCAGGTGGTGGGTGATGGCAGGACTTACTCATCCAGGTGGTGGGTGATGGCAGGACTTACTCATCCAGGTGGTGGGTGATGGCAGGACTTACTCATCCAGGTGGTGGGTGATGGCAGGACTTACTCATCCAGGTGGTGGGTGATGGCAGGACTTACTCATCCAGGTGGTGGATGATGGCAGGACTTACTCATCCAGGTGGTGGGTGATGGCAGGACTTACTCATCCAGGTGGTGGGTGATGGCAGGACTTACTCATCCAGGTGGTGGGTGATGGCAGGACTTACTCATCCAGGTGGTGGGTGATGGCAGGACTTACTCATCCGGGTGGTGGGTGATGGCAGGACTTACTCATCCAGGTGGTGGGTGATGGCAGGACTTACTCATCCAGGTGGTGGGTGATGGCAGGACTTACTCATCCAGGTGGTGGGTGATGGCAGGACTTACTCATCCAGGTGGTGGGTGATGGCAGGACTTACTCATCCAGGTGGTGGATGATGGCAGGACTTACTCATCCAGGTGGTGGGTGATGGCAGGACTTACTCATCCAGGTGGTGGGTGATGGCAGGACTTACTCATCCAGGTGGTGGGTGATGGCAGGACTTACTCATCCAGGTGGTGGGTGATGGCAGGACTTACTCATCCAGGTGGTGGGTGATGGCAGGACTTACTCATCCAGGTGGTGGATGATGGCAGGACTTACTCATCCAGGTGGTGGATGATGGCAGGACTTACTCATCCAGGTGGTGGATGATGGCAGGACTTACTCATCCAGGTGGTGGGTGATGGCAGGACTTACTCATCCAGGTGGTGGGTGATGGCAGGACTTACTCATCCAGGTGGTGGATGATGGCAGGACTTACTCATCCAGGTGGTGGGTGATGGCTGGACTTACTCATCCAGGTGGTGGGGGATGATGGCAGGACTTACTCATCCAGGTGGTGGGTGATGGCAGGACTTACTCATCCAGGTGGTGGGTGATGGCAGGACTTACTCATCCAGGTGGTGGATGATGGCAGGACTTACTCATCCAGGTGGTGGGTGATGGCAGGACTTACTCATCCAGGTGGTGGGTGATGGCAGGACTTACTCATCCAGGTGGTGGGTGATGGCAGGACTTACTCATCCAGGTGGTGGGTGATGGCAGGACTTACTCATCCAGGTGGTGGATGATGGCAGGACTTACTCATCCAGGTGGTGGGTGATGGCAGGACTTACTCATCCAGGTGGTGGGTGATGGCAGGACTTACTCATCCAGGTGGTGGATGATGGCAGGACTTACTCATCCAGGTGGTGGGTGATGGCAGGACTTACTCATCCAGGTGGTGGGTGATGGCAGGACTTACTCATCCAGGTGGTGGGTGATGGCAGGACTTACTCATCCAGGTGGTGGATGATGGCAGGACTTACTCATCCAGGTGGTGGATGATGGCAGGACTTACTCATCCAGGTGGTGGGTGATGGCAGGACTTACTCATCCAGGTGGTGGGTGATGGCAGGACTTACTCATCCAGGTGGTGGATGATGGCAGGACTTACTCATCCAGGTGGTGGGTGATGGCAGGACTTACTCATCCAGGTGGTGGGTGATGGCAGGACTTACTCATCCAGGTGGTGAGTGATGGCAGGACTTACTCATCCAGGTGGTGGATGATGGCACGACTTACTCATCCAGGTGGTGGGTGATGGCAGGACTTACTCATCCAGGTGGTGGGTGATGGCAGGACTTACTCATCCAGGTGGTGGGTGATGGCAGGACTTACTCATCCAGGTGGTGGGTGATGGCAGGACTTACTCATCCAGGTGGTGGATGATGGCAGGACTTACTCATCCAGGTGGTGGGTGATGGCAGGACTTACTCATCCAGGTGGTGGGTGATGGCAGGACTTACTCATCCAGGTGGTGGATGATGGCAGGACTTACTCATCCAGGTGGTGGGTGATGGCTGGACTTACTCATCCAGGTGGTGGGTGATGGCAGGGTGATGGCAGGACTTACTCATCCAGGTGGTGGCGGATGGCAGGACTTACTCATCCAGGTGGTGGGTGATGGCAGGACTTACTCATCCAGGTGGTGGGTGATGGCAGGACTTACTCATCCAGGTGGTGGGTGATGGCAGGACTTACTCATCCAGGTGGTGGGTGATGGCAGGACTTACTCATCCAGGTGGTGGGTGATGGCAGGACTTACTCATCCAGGTGGTGGATGATGGCAGGACTTACTCATCCAGGTGGTGGGTGATGGCAGGACTTACTCATCCAGGTGGTGGGTGATGGCAGGACTTACTCATCCAGGTGGTGGGTGATGGCAGGACTTACTCATCCAGGTGGTGGGTGATGGCAGGACTTACTCATCCAGGTGGTGGGTGATGGCAGGACTTACTCATCCAGGTGGTGGGTGATGGCAGGACTTACTCATCCAGGTGGTGGATGATGGCAGGACTTACTCATCCAGGTGGTGGATGATGGCAGGACTTACTCATCCAGGTGGTGGGTGATGGCAGGACTTACTCATCCAGGTGGTGGGTGATGGCAGGACTTACTCATCCAGGTGGTGGGTGATGGCAGGACTTACTCATCCAGGTGGTGGATGATGGCAGGACTTACTCATCCAGGTGGTGGGTGATGGCAGGACTTACTCATCCAGGTGGTGGGTGATGGCAGGACTTACTCATCCCGGTGGTGGGTGATGGCAGGACTTACTCATCCAGGTGGGGTGATGGCAGGACTTACTCATCCAGGTGGTGGATGATGGCAGGACTTACTCATCCAGGTGGTGGGTGATGGCAGGACTTACTCATCCAGGTGGTGGGTGATGGCAGGACTTACTCATCCAGGTGGTGGGTGATGGCAGGACTTACTCATCCAGGTGGTGGGTGATGGCAGGACTTACTCATCCAGGTGGTGGGTGATGGCAGGACTTACTCATCCAGGTGGTGGGTGATGGCAGGACTTACTCATCCAGGTGGTGGGTGATGGCAGGACTTACTCATCCAGGTGGTGGGTGATGGCAGGACTTACTCATCCAGGTGGTGGGTGATGGCAGGACTTACTCATCCAGGTGGTGGGTGATGGCAGGACTTACTCATCCAGGTGGTGGGTGATGGCAGGACTTACTCATCCAGGTGGTGGGTGATGGCAGGACTTACTCATCCAGGTGGTGGGTGAGGGCAGGCCATACTCATCCCAGGACTTACTCATGGTGGGTGATGGCAGGACTTACTCATCCAGGTGGTGGGTGATGGCAGGACTTACTCATCCAGGTGGTGGGTGATGGCAGGACTTACTCATCCAGGTGGTGGGTGATGGCAGGACTTACTCATCCAGGTGGTGGGTGATGGCAGGACTTACTCATCCAGGTGGTGGATGATGGCAGGACTTACTCATCCAGGTGGTGGATGATGGCAGGACTTACTCATCCAGGTGGTGGGTGATGGCAGGACTTACTCATCCAGGTGGTGCAGGTGATGGCAGGACTTACTCATCCAGGTGGTGGGTGATGGCAGGACTTACTCATCCAGGTGGTGGGTGATGGCAGGACTTACTCATCCAGGTGGTGGGTGATGGCAGGACTTACTCATCCAGGTGGTGGGTGATGGCAGGACTTACTCATCCAGGTGGTGGGTGATGGCAGGACTTACTCATCCAGGTGGTGGGTGATGGCAGGACTTACTCATCCAGGTGGTGGGTGATGGCAGGACTTACTCATCCAGGTGGTGGGTGATGGCAGGACTTACTCATCCAGGTGGTGGGTGATGGCAGGACTTACTCATCCAGGTGGTGGGTGATGGCAGGACTTACTCATCCAGGTGGTGGGTGATGGCAGGACTTACTCATCCAGGTGGTGGGTGATGGCAGGACTTACTCATCCAGGTGGTGGGTGATGGCAGGACTTACTCATCCAGGTGGTGGGTGATGGCAGGACTTACTCATCCAGGTGGTGGGTGATGGCAGGACTTACTCATCCAGGTGGTGGGTGATGGCAGGACTTACTCATCCAGGTGGTGGGTGATGGCAGGACTTACTCATCCAGGTGGTGGGTGATGGCAGGACTTACTCATCCAGGTGGTGGGTGATGGCAGGACTTACTCATCCAGGTGGTGGGTGATGGCAGGACTTACTCATCCAGGTGGTGGGTGATGGCAGGACTTACTCGTCCAGGTGGTGGGTGATGGCAGGACTTACTCATCCAGGTGGTGGGTGATGGCAGGACTTACTCATCCAGGTGGTGGGTGATGGCAGGACTTACTCATCCAGGTGGTGGGTGATGGCAGGACTTACTCATCCAGGTGGTGGGTGATGGCAGGACTTACTCATCCAGGTGGTGGGTGATGGCAGGACTTACTCATCCAGGTGGTGGGTGATGGCAGGACTTACTCATCCAGGTGGTGGGTGATGGCAGGACTTACTCATCCAGGTGGTGGGTGATGGCAGGACTTACTCATCCAGGTGGTGGGTGATGGCAGGACTTACTCATCCAGGTGGTGGGTGATGGCAGGACTTACTCATCCAGGTGGTGGGTGATGGCAGGACTTACTCATCCAGGTGGTGGGTGATGGCAGGACTTACTCATCCAGGTGGTGGGTGATGGCAGGACTTACTCATCCAGGTGGTGGGTGATGGCAGGACTTACTCATCCAGGTGGTGGGTGATGGCAGGACTTACTCATCCAGGTGGTGGGTGATGGCAGGACTTACTCATCCAGGTGGTGGGTGATGGCAGGACTTACTCATCCAGGTGGTGGGTGATGGCAGGACTTACTCATCCAGGTGGTGGGTGATGGCAGGACTTACTCATACAAGTGTGAGTGATGGTAGGACTTACTCATCCAGGTGGTGGGTGGTGGTAGGACTTACTCATCCAGGTGGTGGGTGATGGCAGGACTTACTCATCCAGGTGGTGGGTGATAGCAGGACATACTCATCCAGGTGGTGGGTGATGGCAGGACTTACTCATCCAGGTGGTGGGTGATGGCAGGACTTACTCATACAAGTGTGAGTGATGGTAGGACTTACTCATCCAGGTGGTGGGTGATGGTAGGACTTACTCATCCAGGTGGTGGGTGATGGCAGGACTTACTCATACAAGTGTGAGTGATGGCAGGACTTACTCATCCAGGTGGTGGGTGATGGTAGGACTTACTCATCCAGGTGGTGGGTGATGGCAGGACTTACTCATCCAGGTGGTGGGTGATGGCAGGACTTACTCATCCAGGTGGTGGGTGATGGCAGGACTTACTCATCCAGGTGGTGGGTGATGGCAGGACTTACTCATCCAGGTGGTGGGTGATGGTAGGACTTACTCATCCAGGTGATGGGTGATGGCAGGACTTACTCATCCAGGTGGTGGGTGATGGTAGGACTTACTCATCCAGGTGGTGGGTGATGGCAGGACTTACTCATCCAGGTGGTGGGTGATGGTAGGACTTACTCATCCAGGTGGTGGGTGATGGCAGGACTTACTCATCCAGGTGGTGAGTGATGGTAGGACTTACTCATCCAGGTGGTGGGTGATGGCAGGACTTACTCATCCAGGTGGTGGGTGGTGGTGATGGCAGGACTTACTCATCCAGGTGGTGGGTGATGGCAGGACTTACTCATCCAGGTGGTGAGTGATGGTAGGACTTACTCATCCAGGTGGTGGGTGATGGCAGGACTTACTCATCCAGGTGGTGGGTGATGGCAGGACTTACTCATCCAGGTGGTGGGTGATGGCAGGACTTACTCATCCAGGTGGTGGGTGATGGCAGGACTTACTCATCCAGGTGGTGGGTGATGGCAGGACTTACTCATCCAGGTGGTGGGTGATGGCAGGACTTACTCATCCAGGTGGTGGGTGATGGCAGGACTTACTCATCCAGGTGGTGGGTGATGGCAGGACTTACTCATCCAGGTGGTGGGTGATGGCAGGACTTACTCATCCAGGTGGTGGGTGATGGCAGGACTTACTCATCCAGGTGGTGGGTGATGGCAGGACTTACTCATCCAGGTGGTGGGTGATGGCAGGACTTACTCATCCAGGTGATGGGTGATGGCAGGACTTACTCATCCAGGTGGTGGGTGATGGTAGGACTTACTCATCCAGGTGGTGGGTGATGGCAGGACTTACTCATCCAGGTGGTGGGTGATGGCAGGACTTACTCATCCAGGTGGTGGGTGATGGCAGGACTTACTCATCCAGGTGGTGGGTGATGGCAGGACTTACTCATCCAGGTGGTGGGTGATGGCAGGACTTACTCATCCAGGTGGTGGGTGATGGCAGGACTTACTCATCCAGGTGGTGGGTGATGGCAGGACTTACTCATCCAGGTGGTGGGTGATGGCAGGACTTACTCATCCAGGTGGTGGGTGATGGCAGGACTTACTCATCCAGGTGGTGGGTGATGGCAGGACTTACTCATCCAGGTGGTGGGTGATGGCAGGACTTACTCATCCAGGTGGTGGGTGATGGCAGGACTTACTCATCCAGGTGGTGGGTGATGGCAGGACTTACTCATCCAGGTGGTGGGTGATGGCAGGACTTACTCATCCAGGTGGTGGGTGATGGCAGGACTTACTCATCCAGGTGGTGGGTGATGGCAGGACTTACTCATCCAGGTGGTGGGTGATGGCAGGACTTACTCATCCAGGTGGTGGGTGATGGCAGGACTTACTCATCCAGGTGGTGGGTGATGGCAGGACTTACTCATCCAGGTGGTGGGTGATGGCAGGACTTACTCATCCAGGTGGTGGGTGATGGCAGGACTTACTCATCCAGGTGGTGGGTGATGGCAGGACTTACTCATCCAGGTGGTGGGTGATGGCAGGACTTACTCATCCAGGTGGTGGGTGATGGCAGGACTTACTCATCCAGGTGGTGGGTGATGGCAGGACTTACTCATCCAGGTGGTGGGTGATGGCAGGACTTACTCATACAAGTGTGAGTGATGGTAGGACTTACTCATCCGGGTGGTGGGTGGTGGTAGGACTTACTCATCCAGGTGGTGGGTGATGGCAGGACTTACTCATCCAGGTGGTGGGTGATAGCAGGACATACTCATCCAGGTGGTGGGTGATGGCAGGACTTACTCATCCAGGTGGTGGGTGATGGCAGGACTTACTCATACAAGTGTGAGTGATGGTAGGACTTACTCATCCAGGTGGTGGGTGATGGTAGGACTTACTCATCCAGGTGGTGGGTGATGGCAGGACTTACTCATACAAGTGTGAGTGATGGCAGGACTTACTCATCCAGGTGGTGGGTGATGGTAGGACTTACTCATCCAGGTGGTGGGTGATGGCAGGACTTACTCATCCAGGTGGTGGGTGATGGCAGGACTTACTCATCCAGGTGGTGGGTGATGGCAGGACTTACTCATCCAGGTGGTGGGTGATGGCAGGACTTACTCATCCAGGTGGTGGGTGATGGTAGGACTTACTCATCCAGGTGATGGGTGATGGCAGGACTTACTCATCCAGGTGGTGGGTGATGGTAGGACTTACTCATCGAGGTGGTGGGTGATGGCAGGACTTACTCATCCAGGTGGTGGGTGATGGTAGGACTTACTCATCCAGGTGGTGGGTGATGGCAGGACTTACTCATCCAGGTGGTGAGTGATGGTAGGACTTACTCATCCAGGTGGTGGGTGATGGCAGGACTTACTCATCCAGGTGGTGGGTGATGGCAGGACTTACTCATCCAGGTGGTGGGTGATGGTAGGACTTACTCATCCAGGTGGTGAGTGATGGTAGGACTTACTCATCCAGGTGGTGGGTGATGGCAGGACTTACTCATCCAGGTGGTGGGTGATGGCAGGACTTACTCATCCAGGTGGTGGGTGATGGTAGGACTTACTCATCCAGGTGGTGGGTGATGGCAGGACTTACTCATCCAGGTGGTGGGTGATGGCAGGACTTACTCATCCAGGTGGTGGGTGATGGTAGGACTTACTCATCCAGGTGGTGGGTGATGGCAGGACTTACTCATCCAGGTGGTGGGTGATGGCAGGACTTACTCATCCAGGTGGTGGGTGATGGCAGGACTTACTCATCCCGGTGGTGGGTGATGGCAGGACTTACTCATCCAGGTGGTGGATGATGGCAGGACTTACTCATCCAGGTGGTGGATGATGGCAGGACTTACTCATCCAGGTGGTGGGTGATGGCAGGACTTACTCATCCAGGTGGTGGGTGATGGCAGGACTTACTCATCCAGGTGGTGGGTGATGGCAGGACTTACTCATCCAGGTGGTGGGTGATGGCAGGACTTACTCATCCAGGTGGTGGGTGATGGCAGGACTTACTCATCCAGGTGGTGGGTGATGGCAGGACTTACTCATCCAGGTGGTGGATGATGGCAGGACTTACTCATCCAGGTGGTGGGTGATGGCAGGACTTACTCATCCAGGTGGTGGGTGATGGCAGGACTTACTCATCCAGGTGGTGGGTGATGGCAGGACTTACTCATCCAGGTGGTGGGTGATGGCAGGACTTACTCATCCAGGTGGTGGGTGATGGCAGGACTTACTCATCCAGGTGGTGGGTGATGGTAGGACTTACTCATCCAGGTGGTGGGTGATGGCAGGACTTACTCATCCAGGTGGTGGGTGATGGCAGGACTTACTCATCCAGGTGGTGGGTGATGGCAGGACTTACTCATCCAGGTGGTGGGTGATGGCAGGACTTACTCATCCAGGTGGTGGGTGATGGCAGGACTTACTCATCCAGGTGGTGGGTGATGGCAGGACTTACTCATCCAGGTGGTGGGTGATGGCAGGACTTACTCATCCAGGTGGTGGGTGATGGCAGGACTTACTCATCCAGGTGGTGGGTGATGGCAGGACTTACTCATCCAGGTGGTGGGTGATGGCAGGACTTACTCATCCAGGTGGTGGGTGATGGCAGGACTTACTCATCCAGGTGGTGGGTGATGGCAGGACTTACTCATCCAGGTGGTGGGTGATGGCAGGACTTACTCATCCAGGTGGTGGGTGATGGCAGGACTTACTCATCCAGGTGGTGGGTGATGGCAGGACTTACTCATCCAGGTGGTGGGTGATGGCAGGACTTACTCATCCAGGTGGTGGGTGATGGCAGGACTTACTCATCCAGGTGGTGGGTGATGGCAGGACTTACTCATCCAGGTGGTGGGTGATGGCAGGACTTACTCATCCAGGTGGTGGGTGATGGCAGGACTTACTCATCCAGGTGGTGGGTGATGGCAGGACTTACTCATCCAGGTGGTGGGTGATGGCAGGACTTACTCATCCAGGTGGTGGGTGATGGCAGGACTTACTCATCCAGGTGGTGGGTGATGGCAGGACTTACTCATCCAGGTGGTGGGTGATGGCAGGACTTACTCATCCAGGTGGTGGGTGATGGCAGGACTTACTCATCCAGGTGGTGGGTGATGGCAGGACTTACTCATCCAGGTGGTGGGTGATGGCAGGACTTACTCATCCAGGTGGTGGGTGATGGCAGGACTTACTCATCCAGGTGGTGGGTGATGGCAGGACTTACTCATCCAGGTGGTGGGTGATGGCAGGACTTACTCATCCAGGTGGTGGGTGATGGCAGGACTTACTCATACAAGTGTGAGTGATGGTGGGACTTACTCATCCAGGTGGTGGGTGGTGGTAGGACTTACTCATCCAGGTGGTGGGTGATGGCAGGACTTACTCATCCAGGTGGTGGGTGATAGCAGGACATACTCATCCAGGTGGTGGGTGATGGCAGGACTTACTCATCCAGGTGGTGGGTGATGGCAGGACTTACTCATACAAGTGTGAGTGATGGTAGGACTTACTCATCCAGGTGGTGGGTGATGGTAGGACTTACTCATCCAGGTGGTGGGTGATGGCAGGACTTACTCATCCAGGTGGTGGGTGATGGCAGGACTTACTCATCCAGGTGGTGGGTGATGGCAGGACTTACTCATCCAGGTGGTGGGTGATGGCAGGACTTACTCATCCAGGTGGTGGGTGATGGCAGGACTTACTCATCCAGGTGGTGGGTGATGGCAGGACTTACTCATCCAGGTGGTGGGTGATGGCAGGACTTACTCATCCAGGTGGTGGGTGATGGCAGGACTTACTCATCCAGGTGATGGGTGATGGCAGGACTTACTCATCCAGGTGGTGGGTGATGGTAGGACTTACTCATCCAGGTGGTGGGTGATGGCAGGACTTACTCATCCAGGTGGTGGGTGATGGTAGGACTTACTCATCCAGGTGGTGGGTGATGGCAGGACTTACTCATCCAGGTGGTGAGTGATGGTAGGACTTACTCATCCAGGTGGTGGGTGATGGCAGGACTTACTCATCCAGGTGGTGGGTGATGGCAGGACTTACTCATCCAGGTGGTGGGTGATGGTAGGACTTACTCATCCAGGTGGTGAGTGATGGTAGGACTTACTCATCCAGGTGGTGGGTGATGGCAGGACTTACTCATCCAGGTGGTGGGTGATGGCAGGACTTACTCATCCAGGTGGTGGGTGATGGTAGGACTTACTCATCCAGGTGGTGGGTGATGGCAGGACTTACTCATCCAGGTGGTGGGTGATGGCAGGACTTACTCATCCAGGTGGTGGGTGATGGCAGGACTTACTCATCCAGGTGGTGGGTGATGGCAGGACTTACTCATCCAGGTGGTGGGTGATGGCAGGACTTACTCATCCAGGTGGTGGGTGATGTGATGGCAAGACTTACTCATCCAGGTGGTGGGTGATGGCAGGACTTACTCATCCAGGTGGTGGGTGATGGCAGGACTTACTCATCCAGGTGGTGGGTGATGGCAGGACTTACTCATCCAGGTGGTGGGTGATGGCAGGACTTACTCATCCAGGTGGTGGGTGATGGCAGGACTTACTCATCCAGGTGATGGGTGATGGCAGGACTTACTCATCCAGGTGGTGGGTGATGGCAGGACTTACTCATCCAGGTGGTGGGTGATGGCAGGACTTACTCATCCAGGTGGTGGGTGATGGCAGGACTTACTCATCCAGGTGGTGGGTGATGGCAGGACTTACTCATCCAGGTGGTGGGTGATGGCAGGACTTACTCATCCAGGTGGTGGGTGATGGCAGGACTTACTCATCCAGGTGGTGGGTGATGGCAGGACTTACTCATCCAGGTGGTGGGTGATGGCAGGACTTACTCATCCAGGTGGTGGGTGATGGCAGGACTTACTCATCCAGGTGGTGGGTGATGGCAGGACTTACTCATCCAGGTGGTGGGTGATGGCAGGACTTACTCATCCAGGTGGTGGGTGATGGCAGGACTTACTCATCCAGGTGGTGGGTGATGGCAGGACTTACTCATCCAGGTGGTGGGTGATGGCAGGACTTACTCATCCAGGTGGTGGGTGATGGCAGGACTTACTCATCCAGGTGGTGGGTGATGGCAGGACTTACTCATCCAGGTGGTGGGTGATGGCAGGACTTACTCATCCAGGTGGTGGGTGATGGCAGGACTTACTCATCCAGGTGGTGGGTGATGGCAGGACTTACTCATCCAGGTGGTGGGTGATGGCAGGACTTACTCATCCAGGTGGTGGGTGATGGCAGGACTTACTCATCCAGGTGGTGGGTGATGGCAGGACTTACTCATCCAGGTGGTGGGTGATGGCAGGACTTACTCATCCAGGTGGTGGGTGATGGCAGGACTTACTCATCCAGGTGGTGGGTGATGGCAGGACTTACTCATCCAGGTGGTGGGTGATGGCAGGACTTACTCATCCAGGTGGTGGGTGATGGCAGGACTTACTCATCCAGGTGGTGGGTGATGGCAGGACTTACTCATCCAGGTGGTGGGTGATGGCAGGACTTACTCATCCAGGTGGTGGGTGATGGCAGGACTTACTCATCCAGGTGGTGGGTGATGGCAGGACTTACTCATCCAGGTGGTGGGTGATGGCAGGACTTACTCATCCAGGTGGTGGGTGATGGCAGGACTTACTCATCCAGGTGGTGGGTGATGGCAGGACTTACTCATCCAGGTGGTGGGTGATGGCAGGACTTACTCATCCAGGTGGTGGGTGATGGCAGGACTTACTCATCCAGGTGGTGGGTGATGGCAGGACTTACTCATCCAGGTGGTGGGTGATGGCAGGACTTACTCATCCAGGTGGTGGGTGATGGCAGGACTTACTCATCCAGGTGGTGGGTGATGGCAGGACTTACTCATCCAGGTGGTGGGTGATGGCAGGACTTACTCATCCAGGTGGTGGGTGATGGCAGGACTTACTCATCCAGGTGGTGGGTGATGGCAGGACTTACTCATCCAGGTGGTGGGTGATGGCAGGCTTGACTTATCCATGTGGTTCAAATTCTTTATCTCAGCATGATACAATGTACAGAGATAGGTGATATTTATTTATTTATTTATTTATTTATTTATTTATTCATTTATTCAATTTTTTATTTGGACATGATACATAGTTGTACAAACAAATACAGTGACTGAGTGTACATGCCAGAAGTCCCTTGTATGTAGAACATTATGGTCAGCTTAAAATTAACTTAAGATTAACTAAGCAATGATATATTCAGTGGTAAAATTACAGTTAACAAATTACAACATGAAGTACAAATGAGATTTTTAAACAATGAAATTTGAACATTTCAAATAAGAAGCATTAAAGTTATACAAATTTGTAGCATAACAATGTATAATATAATCGAATCAGATCGAGTAAAATCAATCATTTGTAGAGCAGAAACAGTTCACTTGGTCATTAGACGAGTTACTGAGCATTCAAGAGAATGAAGAATTATATTAGGTAATGTAATTAAAAAAAACATAGTTTGATGAGATTCAGTTATTTAGTATTTATTTAGTTGTGGTTGAATAAGTGGTTTTTAAGAAGAGACTTGAACTGGTAAACAGACAGTATTTATTTTATATTCACAGGTAATGAATTCCAGATTTTTAGGCCTTTTATGTGAATTGAGTTTTTACATAATGTGAGATGGACACGAGGAACATCATAGAGTGATCTGTGTCTTGTGTTATGGTCATGTGTTCTGTTGAGGTTGGTAAGAAGATATTTAAGGGGAGGGTTTATATCCGAGTTAAGTGTTCTATGTATGTAGTAGGTGCAGTAATAAGTACGAATGTTTTGTATGGTGAGTAAGTTTAGAGTTTTGAATATTGGTGGAGTGTGTTTCCTGGATTGGGAATTTGTTATCATTCTTACTGCAGCCTTTTGTTGGGTAATTAATGGTCTGAGATGATTTAATGTTGTAGATCCCCATGCACAAATTCCCTAGGTGAGATAGGGGTAAATGAGGTGTACATGCAGAAAGCCCCCTAGTATGCAAAGCATTTCGGGCAAACTTAAGACTAGATTAAGACTAATAAAGCAATAATTAGTTAAGAACATAAGAACATAAGAAAGGAGGAACACTGCAGGAGGCCTGTTGGCCCATATTAGGCAGGTCCTTTACAATTCATCCCAGGATTTACTCATCCACTCAAACACCCAGACAGTTACTGCTAGCAGTGCTAAGATTGTTTCATACACATACATGTACAAATACAAATAGATACACATGCAAATAGACGGATTTACACTTTAAGGAGGTTATTAGTAGAATTTTCAGTATAACAACTAAAAAAAATCACATCATGAAACTCTGTGTAGTTCACAACCGCAGCAACAAACGGGCTTCTACATGGATTACGTGCAACTTGTGTGGGAAATGGTCCCATGCATCTTGTACAAACATTCAGGAATCATCTACATAAGATATTAAACCAGGGAAGTGGTTCTGGGTGCCCAAATGAGAACCAACTGTGGAAAAAATCACATCAGTATTAAAAGATGGAAACGTCAAAACAGCCTTCATAGAAAACATGACAGCATTCTATAACAAAATAGGAAAATAAAAGGATTGGGCCAAATAGCGCTATCACCCCTGGTGCAGATGATGTCCTGGTAGACAGTAACTGTAAGAATATAGAAATGAAAGTTGGTGACCTGGAGGGAGACAGGAGCTGTAGTGGGGAAACAGGTGTAGACAAGGACATACAAACCCCAAAGTTACAAACTAGCAACACCACTGGAGATAGTAAACAAGGGGATGTCCCAAGGAATAGTGAAGATAGAATACAAGACAATGCTAGTGAAGGCACCATTGTTAGTACAAGTGTTGAAGAAAGTAAAGAGACAGAAAAACACTCACTGGTAGAGAATGCAGTCACAAAAAACCAAGGCAAACAGAAACGAGGCCTATACAAATTCTGTGCATTAGGTATCTGCAGGCATCAAATATCTGGAAAAACAGATGGGACGTTCAACTTTGACCACCCCAGAAAATGCCGTGCCTATATGACAATAGGAGAATGCAACTTTCCTTCTGTAAGCTTTTCCACCCTGAAATGTGTCACTCTTCAGTTCAGGAAATGCAGTGCCATAACTTATATTGTCAGGCACACCATCTAAACGGGACAAGAAGATACAGAACATCAAGACCATGGTAAAGCCTGGGTAGCCACAACCTCTCCAGAGAGACAGTTTTTTTAACGCCAGGAAGGAAAAAAAATCCGGTAGGAAATGACAGAAATCGTACACCAACTCCGATCATTTCTGGAGCGGAATCGTAGTCAATGACCTCCACTCCTAAACAACAGCTATTAATACAAGGAAAAAAAAAAGACATCCCCTCCACCATACTACCAATACGACGACATTCATCTTTGCAAATATACAGGGTGTAAAGGCCGCCCACAGTATGGGTATGGGGTGCACAATAAACATATTAAACTAAACTAATTAAGCCAGCCACGAACAACAAAATACCTTTCATCCATGCACTGCTTACAGAGTCAATTTGTAATTTGTAATTTTTTTTATAGTATTAGTTTATACCTAGTTGTACTTGAGCTAATTCTAGCACAACACATAGACAATATCAATTTCATTATGTTTATTAGTGACTATACTCTACATGACCAAAGTGCTTTAGCGATATACTTATCCAAACCTCCCACCACTACAGAAATCAGTACTAGAACTCACCACATAATGCAGGATATAAACAACCACTATTTAAACCTGAAAGATGAATGATCACGTTGATCCTGATCTAAACCTCCATAATCTAACACACAATCAAAACTTATTTGAAAGTAACTGCCTTTATTACACAGCATCACAAGCCAGCACTATCCTGAACACTGCTCATAGTCTATCAGTTCTTAACTACAACATCAGGTCCTTAAGCAAACACTATGATGACCTCCTGGCACTCCTTGAGTCGCTAAAGACACCCTTCTCCTGCATTATTCTTACTGCATTATTCTTAAGCAGGACACAATAGATATCTACCCACTACCAGGATACACAGCAATCCACAACTGCAGACCATACCAAGTTGGGGGTGGTACTGCAATCTATTACTCTAACCAACTATCTTGTATTAGCACTAATTGCTTTAGTGATGAATATGGGGAATACATTTCTGCTAATTTTACTGTAAAAAACCTCAAGACGCCTAAAACAATCGGTGCCATATACCGGATACCCCACACAAACATCCCAAACTTCAGTGAGAATCTAAATTCACTAATAACAAACAGACAAATGAACAAGCACCACCTTCTCTTAGCTGGAGACTTCAATATCAACCTTGGCCTACCAGATGATCAGACTGTAACTGATTTCATCAACAATATGAACAACACACTTGTCATACCAACAATAACTAAACCAACCAGGCTGACTGAGACAAGTGTAACCATAATAGACCACATATGGACCAATATACTAGCCCCCCTTAAATCAGGGATAATCACAGACAGCACTACTGACCACTACCCTACCTTCCTCTTAACAAACATTAGTAAACCACCACTCGAATACAACAAAGTTTCATTTAGACTCCATGATGAGGCCTCAATAAGGAATTTCACAGCAGACCTAGAGACTGTTGACTGGCCTATAGAATTCTCCAATGCCAATGGTACTGACGATTGGACAGACATTTTTCTTAACAAAATACTTAGACTATACAACAAACATTGTCCTATAAAAATGAAAAAGCTCACGAATAAATGGCTTGGTTGCCATGGCTAACCAGCAGCATTCTGAAATCCATTGATAAGAAACACCAATATGAAAAGCAATATAGACAGGGCTTAATACAGAAAGATATTCTTAAACAATATTCAACAGTTCTCACCAAATTAATAAAGAAAGCCAAACAACTGTACTACTCCAGCAGATTCACTGACACAAGAGGAGATATAAAAAAGACCTGGAAAACACTTTCCCAGATTCTGGGGATCCACAAACTGAAAAAAAACCAAGAATATTGTTCTAACTAAACCTCATGAAACACCACTGCATCCCACTGATACAGCTAACAAGATAAACGACTTCTTCTCAAACATAGGATCTAATCTCGCCAGTAAAATCCCACGCACCAACACCCGTGCCGGGGACTACCTAGATGGGAATTTCCCAAATTCCTTCTATCTTGTACCAAATGAGCCCACAGAAGTCACCGAGATCATAAAGTCACTTAAAAATAACTCGGGGAATCTGTCTCATGTCCCACCATTACTGTACAAGCGAGCGGTCCATGTCCTTTCGCATGCTATTACATTACTTTTTAACAAGTCTCTAGAAACTAGCACTTTCCCGACACTACTCAAGACGGCAAGGGTTACACCAATGCATAAAGGTGGTGACCCTACAGATGTAAACAACTATAGGCCAATATCAAACTTACCAATGCTATCCAAAATCTTCGAGAAATTCGTGCACAGGAGACTATATTAATTTATAACGTCACAAAACATACTCAACCCCTGCCAATTTGGATTCAGGAAAAATAAAAGCACTAATGATGCAATTATAAAAATGCTAGACCTGCTTTACACAGCATTGGAAAATAAGGAATATCCGCTAGGAATTTTTATTGACCTAAGAAAAGCGTTTGACACAGTAGACCACGGCATCCTACTCCACAAACTTGACCACTATGGTATAAGAGGCCATGCGCGTGCATATTTTAAATCCTACCTTTCTAATAGGTATCAGTATGTCACCATTAAAGACACAGCCTCATCAATACGGCCACTTGATACTGGAGTTCTGCAGGGAAGTGTCCTTGGACCCCTGCTCTTCCTCATTTACATCAATGATCTTCCAAACATATCCCAACACCTGAAACGCATTCTCTTTGCTGACGACACGACTTATGTCATCTCCCACCCTAATCTTGCCACCCTAAACACCATTGTTAATGAGGAGCTGCTCAAAATATCGACTTGGATGACAGCCAATAAACTTACACTTAACACTGGCAAAACCTACTATATTATGTTTGGTAGCAGAGCAGGTGTTGCGCAACTTAACATTAAGATCGACAACACTCTAATTGCCAGACCTAATGAGGGCAAATTCCTTGGCCTATACCTCGACAACAACCTAAATTTCAGCACCCGTATCCAACACATAACAAAAAAAAGTATCCAAAATGGTGGGGATCCTCTCCAAGATATGATACTACGTGCCACAAACTGCCCTTCTCACACTATACCATTCACTTATATATCCATACCTCACCTATGCTATCTGTGCTTGGGGTTCAACTGCAGCAACACACCTAAAGCCAATAATAACCCAACAAAAAGCCGCAGTAAGAATAATCACTAAATCCCATCCCTGGCAACACCCCCCCACTCTTCATAGATCTAAACTTACTCCCTGTTCAGAACATCCACACTTACTACTGTGCAATCTATATCTACAGGACCTTAAATTCCAATATTAACCTTGACCTAAAATGCTTTCTTGATAGTTGTGACAGGATCCACAGGCATAACACCAGACACAAACATCTCTATGACATTCCCTGTGTTCGACTAAACCTTTACAAAAATTCAATGTATTTCAAAGGACCTAAAATCTGGAACACCCTACCTGAAAACTCTAGAACTGCAGACACATTCATCACTTTCAAAACTACAGTTAGAAAACATCTTATCTTCCTGATACACCCCGACAACTAACTAGACGATAACCACCTGGTGGTTCACAATTACACTCACTCACCCACTGACTATAAACCCGGAAATACTAATCTTAATCTTAAAATAATAAATCCTAACTAGTCATAAGTTTGCCTATGATACTCCAATGTATACACTTTGTATTGTGCCAAAACAAAAGCATTCACATTGCTAAACTCACAAATTATGATGTAGTCACTTAGCCTTAATACCATAATCTGTAAGGATTTAATGTTAAGAATTAATCTAAGTCCGCCTGAAATGCCTAGCCATGCTAGGTGTCCTAGTGACCCCCTCTGTAATTAGTATTTTATAACATGTAAACCACACAATACCCAAAACCTGTAAACCCCACATTGTAACCCTTATAGAGAATAAACTTGAATTGAATTGAATTGAAAAAAAATGCAATGTTCACAGTTTTTCAGAGGCCCACATAAAGCATCACTTGGACAATGAAATACGGATCCCGGGTTATAACCTGTACAGATGTGACAGAGTGAACAGGCCAAGGGGATGGGGGGTGGAGGTTGACATGTACGTTACAAAGTCACTGATATGCTCAGAACAAATAAACTTGTCAATCCTTGCCAGCCTGATACCTGGAGTTTACCTGGAGAGAGTTTCGGGGGTCAACGCCCCCGCGGCCCGGTCTGTGACCAGGCCTCCTGGTGGATCAGCGCCTGATCAACCAGGCTGTTGCTGCTGGCTGCACGCAAACCAACGTACGAGCCACAGCCCGGCTGATCAGGAACTGACTTTAGTTGCTTGTCCAGTGCCAGCTTGAAGACTGCCAGGGGTCTGTTGGTAATCCCCCTTATGTGTGCTGGGAGGCAGTTGAACAGTCTCGGGCCCCTGACACTTATTGTATGGTCTCTTAACGTGCTAGTGACACCCCTGCTTTTCATTGGGGGGATGGTGCATCGTCTGCCAAGTCTTTTGCTTTCGTAGTGAGTGATTTTCGTGTGCAAGTTTGGTACTAGTCCCTCTAGGATTTTCCAGGTGTATATAATCATGTATCTCTCCCTCCTGCGTTCCAGGGAATACAGGTTTAGAAACCTCAAGCGCTCCCAGTAATTGAGGTGTTTTATCTCCGTTATGCGCGCCGTGAAAGTTCTCTGTACATTTTCTAGGTCGGCAATTTCACCTGCCTTGAAAGGTGCTGTTAGAGTGCAGCAATATTCCAGCCTAGATAGAACAAGTGACCTGAAGAGTGTCATCATGGGCTTGGCCTCCCTAGTTTTGAAGGTTCTCATTATCCATCCTGTCATTTTTCTAGCAGATGCGATTGATACAATGTTATGGTCCTTGAAGGTGAGATCCTCCGACATAATCACTCCTAGGTCTTTGACGTTGGTGTTTCGCTCTATTTTGTGGCCAGAATTTGTTTTGTACTCTGATGAAGATTTAATTTCCTCATGTTTACCATATCTGAGTAATTGAAATTTCTCATCGTTGAACTTCATATTGTTTTCTGCAGCCCACTGAAAGATTTGGTTGATGTCCGCCTGGAGCCTTTCAGTGTCTGCAATGGAAGACACTGTCATGCAGATTCGGGTGTCATCTGCAAAGGAAGACACGGTGCTGTGGCTGACATCCTTGTCTATGTCGGATATGAGGATGAGGAACAAGATGGGAGCTAGTACTGTGCCTTGTGGGACAGAGCTTTTCACCGTAGCTGCCTCGGACTTTACTCTGTTGACGACTACTCTCTGTGTTCTGTTAGTGAGGAAATTATAGATCCATCGACCGACTTTTCCTGTTATTCCTTTAGCGCGCATTTTGTGCGCTATTACGCCATGGTCACACTTGTCGAAGGCTTTTGCAAAGTCTGTATATATTACATCTGCATTCTTTTTGTCTTCTAGTGCATTTAGGACCTTGTCGTAGTGATCCAGTAGTTGAGACAGACAGGAGCGACCTGTTCTAAACCCATGTTGCCCTGGGTTGTGTAACTGATGGGTTTCTAGATGGGTGGTGATCTTGCTTCTTAGGACCCTTTCAAAGATTTTTATGATATGGGATGTTAGTGCTATTGGTCTGTAGTTCTTTGCTGTTGCTTTACTGCCCCCTTTGTGGAGTGGGGCTATGTCTGTTGTTTTTAGTAACTGAGGGACGACCCCCGTGTCCATGCTCCCTCTCCATAGGATGGAAAAGGCTCGTGATAGGGGCTTCTTGCAGTTCTTGATGAACACAGAGTTCCATGAGTCTGGCCCTGGGGCAGAGTGCATGGGCATGTCATTATTTCTGTTTCTAACTCTTTTTGTATATTGGACAGCTTACCGTCACGTTCCTGATTTTTAATGTTTGTGTTTATAGGGCGCCTACAACCCCATCCGTTTACAGTCTGCTTTATTGTCCAACGAAACTGTTTGAAACCAGTCCCGGGTTCGGACCAGTCAAGGGTTCGGACCAGGCAAGGGTTCGGGCCAGACGATCTGCTCTGATCAGTGGGTCACTTATTTAAAACATACTGGTCGGTGATTTGAGCTAACACATGAAGGATCTACTGGAAATTATCTACCCGAGTAATATGTGATTTGACTGATACAAAAGTATAACTTGCGTGTTGAAGAGCCGGTGATATCTGGCAGCTCCTACAATGACGAACGGTCACCTCCTTGTTTATCAATCGCTGTATCTGGCTTTTCTCTTTTTTTTTTTTTTTTTTTTTTTATTTTTTCCGTCTCCACCACAATAAATGCTATATTATCACTATAGTTGACTGGTGCAAATTTTGGAGGAAGGACGCTTTTTCTGTAGTAATAATTGCTTCTCGTTGTGTATATTGCGACTGCTGGTAACTACAGGTTATATGAAATTCACAGTAACGTCTCGTATTTCAAGAAAAAGAAACTAATGAAAGTCACTCCACTCCACTAAGTACCATTATAATACTGGTTAGTTGCTACTACAACACTGTATTCTGCTAATCACTGGTATCACTAGTTATATGCGAGTACACTGGCAAGCCAGGAAGATTATTAAAAACAGCTGACCTGTGGTAAGTTCTGGCGACTTCTGGCACCTGCCTCTATAGGCTTATCACTTCATTTACAAATTCACCTGTTTTCAAATGACACTTTAGCCTTTATCATCAATATACTAGGGAGCCCCTGTAGTATACACTATACACTATGTATACTCAATGTTATCAGGGAGACTTTCTTTCCTCTGACATGAAAAGTTCAATTATTATTTTTTTTTCCACACGGGACAGGCCTATGATTCCCCTCTGGCAGTAAACTCTGCTAGTGCACACTAATTCTCCTTTTTTGACTCAGTATATAATGTTTTCCGCCCAAGATTTGTTCCAGGCGCTAGAGGGATGTATCGTATAGGATTGATGACACAAATTAAAGTTCTAGCACGTAAGAGCGACCGTGAAAACACGAAAAACCCGGAGCACAACGAGGCACGGTGATATGAAAAAGACCTGGAAAACTCTATCTGAAATTGTAGGAACTAAAAAGATATCCAAAAGCAATACAATCAAATTGACAAAATCAGACGAACCCCTACTCCCACCAACTGAAACAGCATACAGGCTCAATGTTTTCTTCTCCACCATAGGAAGGAACCTAGTGAGCAAAATCCCAAGCTCAAACACCCGTCTATCAGACTACCTCACGGGCACCTACCCGATTACACTATTCCTAGCGCGAACCAACCCAACTGTGGAAATTATTTAATTTCCGAAGCTATAGTGCCTAAAAAGTGTTTAATGTGTTGATTTGGGTCAAAATGTATTTGTATTTTGAATAGAACCAACCGGGTTCGCCCTGCGCCTGCGCGGATGTGCGGGGGGGACAGGTCGACTCAGGGCAGGGGTTGGCGGCAGTGTTTTGAATGTAGTGAGGAAGCTGTGAAAACATGGGATCAGGAAATTGGCGTTCACGGCGGCCTAAGGATTAATATAGGCCTCACTTCCTAATAGGAAGTGTTGTAACTGTTCCTGGTGAAGAGTGAGGGAACGTGATTTACGTGACCACCGTAATAAAGTGGTAAAATGAGTGGTAATAGTAGGACTGGGGGTGACAGGTGCACCGCCATGGAATGTGTCCAGTGGAAATTACCCGTGAGTTAATTCTCACTCATCGGTCTCAGATCTTAATGGAGTGACCTCTAATGTGTACAATAATTATGAGACATTAAATCGTCTTGTGAATTGTAATGTAATCAGTGATAATAACACTAAGTTAAGGAATCGTTGAAGCAATATGAGCTGCCATTCCCAGGGTGTGTGTGCACATGTTTACCTCGTTGTTCCTGTCTCGAGGATAGTGAAATTTTTATGGAGTCACGACTTCTAAACCGGGACAAACCAAAGGATACCTCGTCCTGCTGGAATAAGAACCGTGTCGGTGTAACAGGACATCGAAATGAGATGGTGAATGAAGGAAATAAGGAGCATCAATCTGGAGTTTACCTGGAGTTTACCTGGAGAGAGTTCCGGGGGTCAACGCCCCCGCGGCCCGGTCTGAGACCAGGCCTCCTGGTGGATCAGAGCCTGATCAACCAGGCTGTTGCTGCTGGCTGCACGCAAACCAACATACGAGCCACAGCCCGGCTGATCCGGAACTGACTTTAGGTGCTTGTCCAGTGCCAGCTTGAAGACTGCCAGGGGTCTGTTGGTAATCCCCCTTATGTGTGCTGGGAGGCAGTTGAACAGTCTCGGGCCCCTGACACTTATTGTATGGTCTCTTAACGTGCTAGTGACACCCCTGCTTTTCATTGGGGGGATGGTGCATCGTCTGCCAAGTCTTTTGCTTTCGTAGTGGGTGATTTTCGTGTGCAAGTTCGGTACTAGTCCCTCTAGGATTTTCCAGGTGTATATAATCATGTATCTCTCCCTCCTGCGTTCCAGGGAATACAGGTTTAGGAACCTCAAGCGCTCCCAATAATTGAGGTGTTTTATCTCCGTTATGCGCACCGTGAAAGTTCTCTGTACATTTTCTAGGTCGGCAATTTCACCTGCCTTGAAAGGTGCTGTTAGTGTGCAGCAATATTCCAGCCTAGATAGAACAAGTGACCTGAAGAGTGTCATCATGGGCTTGGCCTCCCTAGTTTTGAAGGTTCTCATTATCCATCCTGTCATTTTTCTAGCAGATGCGATTGATACAATGTTATGGTCCTTGAAGGTGAGATCCTCCGACATGATCACTCCCAGGTCTTTGACGTTGGTGTTTCGCTCTATTTTGTGGCCAGAATTTGTTTTGTACTCTGATGAAGATTTAATTTCCTCATGTTTACCATATCTGAGTAATTGAAATTTCTCATCGTTGAACTTCATATTGTTTTCTGCAGCCCACTGAAAGATTTGGTTGATGTCTGCCTGGAGCTTTGCAGTGTCTGCAATGGAAGACACTGTCATGCAGATTCGGGTGTCATCTGCAAAGGAAGACACGGTGCTGTGGCTGACATCCTTGTCTATGTCGGATATAAGGATGAGGAACAAGATGGGAGCGAGTACTGTGCCTTGTGGAACAGAGCTTTTCACCGTAGCTGCCTCGGACTTTACTCTGTTGACGACTACTCTCTGTGTTCTGTTAGTGAGGAAATTATAGATCCATCGACCGACTTTTCCTGTTATTCCTTTAGCACGCATTTTGTGCGCTATTACGCCATGGTCACACTTGTCGAAGGCTTTTGCAAAGTCTGTATATATTACATCTGCATTCTTTTTGTCTTCTAGTGCATTTAGGACCTTGTCGTAGTGGTCCAATAGTTGAGACAGACAGGAGCGACCTGTTCTAAACCCATGTTGCCCTGGGTTGTGTAACTGATGGGTTTCTAGATGCGTGGTGATCTTGCTTCTTAGGACCCTTTCAAAGATTTTTATGATATGGGATGTTAGTGCTATTGGTCTGTAGTTCTTTGCTGTTGCTTTACTGCCCCCTTTGTGGAGTGGGGCTATGTCTGTTGTTTTTAGTAACTGTGGGACGACCCCCGTGTCCATGCTCCCTCTCCATAGGATGGAAAAGGCTCGTGATAGGGGCTTCTTGCAGTTCTTGATGAACACAGAGTTCCATGAGTCTGGCCCTGGGGCAGAGTGCATGGGCATGTCATTTATCGCCTGTTCGAAGTCATTTGGCGTCAGGATAACATCGGATAGGCTTGTGTTAATCAAATTTTGTGGCTCTCTCAAAAAAAATTCATTTTGATCTTCGACTCTCAGTCTGGTTAGCGGCTTGCTAAAAACTGAGTCATATTGGGACTTGAGTAGCTCACTCATTTCCTTGTTGTCATCTGTGTAGGACCCATCTTGTTTAAGTAGGGGCCCAATACTGGACGTTGTTCTCGATTTTGATTTGGCATAGGAGAAGAAATACTTTGGGTTTCTTTCGATTTCATTTATGGCTTTTAGTTCTTCCCGCGATTCCTGACTCCTAAAGGATTCTTTTAGCTTAAGTTCGATGCTTGCTATTTCTCTGACCAGTGTCTCCCTACGCATTTCAGATATATTGACCTCTTTTAGCCGCTCTGTTATTCTTTTCCGTCACCCACAGCTAAGTAACCTTTCTAGTTATAGCAGACTGATACTGGCCAGTTAGGTATGTTGTAACTGGATGGGTTATGGGTGATCCAGCTACATCAAGTGACCACCAGAGAATATCTGGTAAGTGGTGAGATTATGTACAAGTGTTTTTCCTTGATGGATATGTCCATGTGTAACCTACCCCCACCCTTCATTCAGTTACACTAATATAATCTATACAGTCCACATTTAATTAGTAGTGCCATACTTGAGGGTGCTATCCAATGCTATCCCAATGAGATTACTCGTATGTATGTAATGTTGAGGTACGTACAGGTAATCACCCCTATAAAATTTTCCATACCAACAGAAGTCTCACTCATCATCAACACCCTTAAAAACAAGGCAGGGGATATAAATAACTTACCACCTTTTATGTATAAAAAAGCATCACAAGTTCTGTCACCAATTATTGCAAAAGTCTTTAACAAATCCATCGAATCCTTCACCTTCCCAGCAGTTCTGAAAATAGCGAGGGTCACCCCAGTCCACAAAGGTGATCAAACTGACTTGAATAACTATAGACTAATATCTAACCTACCTCTGCTTTCTAAAATCTTTGAAAAATTAATTCATAGACAGATCTATTCCTACCTCGTCTCACACAACATACTAAACCCCTGTCAGTTTGGATTCAGGACTAATAAAAGCACGAATGATGTTATTATACACATGCTAGAACTAATATATACCACTCTTGAGAAGAAAGAAGTCCTGCTGGGAATTTTCATTGATTTATGTAGAGCTTTTGATACATAAGAACATAAGAAAGAAGGAACACTGCAACAAGCCTACTGATCCATGTGAAGCAGGTCCATGTCCCCCCTGGATTAGCCCAATGACACACCTAGTTAGGTCACTTCCACTTAAGGAAGGAGCACAGCATCAGATCTAGTAGCACAAGCTAGTCAGGTCCAACTCACACCCACCCACACCCACTCATGTATTTATCTAACCTAATTTTTAAAACTACACAACGTTTTAGCCTCAATAACTGTACTCGGGAGTTTGTTTCACTCATCCACAACTCTATTACCAAACCAGCGCTTTCATATATCCTTCCTGAATCTGAATTTTTCCAACTTGAAACCATTGCTGCGAGTCCTGTCCTGGCTGGAAATTTTCAGCACGCTATTTACATCCCCCTTTATTTATTCCTGTTTTTCCTCGATCATATCCCCCCTAATTCTATGCCTTTCGAGAGAGTGCAGATTCAGGGCCCTCAGTCTATCCTCATAGGGAAAATTTCTGATACATGGGATCATCTTTGTCATCCTCCTCTGTACGTTTTCCAGAGCACTCATATCCATTCTGTAATACGGTGACCAGAACTGAGCAGCATAGTCTAAATGAGGCCTAACCAAGGATGTATAGAGTTGAAGAACAACCTGAGGACTTCTATTATTTATAGTTCTAGATATGAAGCCAAGAATTCTATTAGCTTCATTGTGAACACTAATGCACTGTTGTCTTGGTTTTAGATTACTGCTAACCGGAACTCCTAAATCCTTTTTGCAGTCGGCAGTATTAAGATCTACATTATTTAGTTTACATGTGGCATGATTATTTTCCTGTCCAACATTTAGAACTTTGCATTTGTCTACATTAAACTGCATCTGCCACTTCTCCGACCATTGCATCAGTCTATTCAAATCATCCTGGAGTGCTCTAGTGTCCTCATTAGAATGAATTGGCTGGCCTATTTTGGTGTCATCAGCAAATTTGCTTATGTCGCTATTTATTCCTTCATCTATATCGTTTATGTAAATTGTGAACAACAACGGGCCCAACACTGACCCCTGAGGAACACCACTTGTGACGTGCCCCCATTCTGATTTCTCCCCATTTATGCAAACTCTCTGCTGCCTATTTGTCAGCCATGCCTCTACCCAGGAAAAAATTTCTCCTCCTATTCTGTGTGCCTTAAGTTTCCTCAATAGCCTCTGATGTGGAACTCTTTCGAAAGCCTTACTGAAGTCCATATACCTGGAGTTTACCTGGAGAGAGTTCCGGGGGTCAACGCCCCCGCGGCCCGGCCTGTGACCAGGCCTCCTGGTGGATCAGAGCCTGATCAACCAGGCTGTTACTGCTGGCTGCACGCAAACCAATGTACGAGCCACAGCCCGGCTGGTCAGGAACCAACTTTAGGTGCTTGTCCAGTGCGAGCTTGAAGACTGCCAGGGGTCTGTTGGTAATCCCCCTTATGTATGCTGGGAGGCAGTTGAACAGTCTCGGGCCCCTGACACTTATTGTATGGTCTCTTAACGTGCTAGTGACACCCCTGCTTTTCATTGGGGGGATGTTGCATCGTCTGCCAAGTCTTTTGCTTTCGTAGTGAGTGATTTTCCTGTGCAAGTTCGGTACTAGTCCCTCTAGGAATTTCCAGGTGTATATAATCATGTATCTCTCCCGGCTGCATTCCAGGGAATACAGGTTCAGGAACCTCAAGCGCTCCCAGTAATTGAGGTGTTTTATAAGAACATAAGAACATAAGAAAGGAGGAACGCTGCAGGAGGCCTGCTGACCCATACTAGGCAGGTCCTTTACAATTCATCCCACTAACAAAACATTTGCCCAACCCAATTTTCAATGCCACCCAAGAAATAAGCTCTGATGTGAAAGTCCCACTCAAATCCAACCCCTCCCACTCATGTACTTATCCAACCTAGATTTGAAACTACCCAAAGTCCCAGCCTCAATAACCCAACTAGGTAGACTGTTCCACTCATCAACTACCCTATTTCCAAACCAATACTTTCCTATGTCCTTTCTAAATCTAAACTTATCTAATTTAAATCCATTACTGCGGGTTCTCTCTTGGAGAGACATCCTCAAGACCTTATTAATATCCCCTTTATTAATACCTATCTTCCACTTATACACTTCGATCAGGTCTCCCCTCATTCTTCGTCTAACAAGTGAATGTAACTTAAGAGTCTTCAATCTTTCTTCATAAGGAAGATTTCTAATGCTATGTATTAATTTAGTCATCCTACGCTGAATGTTTTCTAACGAATTTATATCCATTTTGTAATACGGAGACCAGAACTGAGCTGCATAATCTAGGTGAGGCCTTACTAATGATGTATAAAGCTGCAGTATGACCTCTGGACTTCTGTTGCTTACACTTCTTGATATAAATCCCAGTAATCTATTTGCCTTATTACGTACGCTTAGGCATTGCTGTCTTGGTTTAAGGTTGTTGCTCACCATAACCCCCAAGTCCTTTTCGCAATCTGTATGGCTAAGTTCTACATCATTTAACTTATAAGTACTAGGGTTATGGGCACTCCCAAGCTTCAAAACCTTGCATTTATCTACATTGAACTGCATCTGCCACTTTTCTGACCAAGAGTAGAGTTTGTTTAAATCCTCCTGAAGTTCCATAACATCTACGTTTGAATCAATTATCCTACCTATCTTTGTGTCATCGGCGAATTTGCTCATATCGCTAGTAATTCCCTCATCAAGATCATTGATATATATTATAAACAACAACGGGCCCAAGACTGATCCCTGTGGAACGCCACTTGTTACAGATCCCCACTCGGATTTAACCCCATTTATGGACACTCTCTGCTTCCTGTCAGTGAGCCATGACTCGGACCACGAGAGCACTTTTCCCCCAATGCCATGAGCTGCCACTTTCTTTAACAGTCTATGGTGCGGAACTCTATCAAAAGCCTTACTAAAATCTAAGTAAATAATATCAAATCCTTTATTGTGGTCAACAGCCTCAAAAGCTTTACTGAAGAAAGTTAATAAATTAGTTAGACAAGACCGGCCTCTTGTGAATCCATGCTGAGTATCATTAATCAAGCTATGCTTATCGAGATGGCTTCTTATAATCTCAGCTATAATTGACTCTAGTAATTTGCCTACAATTGAGGTCAGGCTTATTGGGCGGTAATTTGAAGGGTAACGACTTGTCCCCTGATTTAAAAATAGGAATTACATTAACCATCTTCCACATATCAGACACTACACCTGTTTGAAGAGATAAATTAAAAATATTAGTTAATGGTTCACAGAGTTCCATTTTGCATTCCTTAAGAACCCTTGAAAAAACCTCATCAGGACCCGGCGACTTATTTTGCTTCAGTCTGTCTATCTGCTTCACAACCATCTCACTAGTGACTGTGATGTTACATAATTTATCTTCTAGCCCACTGTAAAAATTAATTACTGGAATATTGTTAGTGTCTTCCTGTGTAAAAACTGAGAGAAAATAATTATTTAAAATCGAGCACATTTCATTCTCTTTGTCAGTAAGATGCCCATAGTTATTTTTAAGGGGACCTATCTTATCTCTAACTTTTGTTCTATAGACCTGGAAAAAACTTTTTGGGTTAGTTTTAGAATCCCTAGCAACTTTAATTTCATAGTCCCTTTTAGCTTTTCTTTTTTTTATAAGGGATAAACGTTCTTTGAGCAGCATGTATAGTGTTCAGAAAACTGTCATATTGATAGCTCTCTTCGTTACCCCAGTCAACAGATGATAAGTGTTCTCTAAGCCCATCGTAATCTGCTAAGCGAAAATCTGGGACTGTTACTGAGTTATCGCTACTATCGTACTTCCATTCAATGCTAAATGTAATTGATTTGTGGTCGCTAGCACCCAGTTCCTTTGAAATTTCTAAATTATTAACAAGGGATTCATTGTTTGCCAGAACTAAGTCAAGCAGGTTATTTCCCCTTGTAGGTTCTGTCACAAACTGCTTCAAAAAACAATCCTGAAATACTTCTAAGAAGTCGTATGATTCTAAATTCCCAGTCAAGAAATTCCAATCAACATGACTAAAGTTAAAGTTTCCTAGAATTACTACATTATCGTGCCTTGTGGCCTTAACAATTTCCTCCCATAGTAGTTTCCCTTGGTCCCTATCTAAGTTTGGGGGACGGTATATCACTCCTAAAATCAGTTTTTCATGCCCTTCTGAAAATTCTATCTAAACAGACTCTGTATGTGTTACTTCAGACTTAATACCCGTTTTTATGCAACAGTTCAACGATCTCGGACATACAATGCCACCCCACCCCCCCTTCCCGATACTTCTATCTTCTTGGAACAATTTAAAACCCTGAATATGACATTCCGCAGGCATGTCCCGACTTTTTGAATTAAACCACGTCTCAGTTAAGGCAAATACATCACTGTTACCTGCACTAGCAACTAATCTCAACTCGTCCATCTTATTCCTAGCACTACGGCAATTAGCATAATAAACATTGAAAGACTCTCCTTTCTCTTTACCCTTCCTGCTCATTTCTATTTTTCTACTAAACCTTTTACTGTCCTTATCACCCAAGGTCCCTGGCTTTTCAATATCTACCTCGTTCTTATTATTACTAGTTCCCCTAGAGCTCGTAATATTACTACACTGGGACTTCACTGTTTTCCTGCCAAAACCCATACCACTAACTACTCCTAGTTTAAAGTCCTAACTGCTCCCTCCACTGCAGTTGCCAGTGCTACCACCCCACACCTAGATAAGTGAACCCCATCCCTGGCATACCTGGAGTTTACCTGGAGAGAGTTCCGGGGGTCAACGCCCCCACGGCCCGGTCTGTGACCAGGCCTCCTGGTGGATCAGAGCCTGATCAACCAGGCTGTTGCTGCTGGCTGCATGCAAACCAACCTACGAGCCACAGCCCGGCTGATCAGGAACTGACTTTAGGTGCTTGTCCAGTGCCAGCTTGAAGGCTGCCAGGGGTCTGTTGGTAATCCCCCTTATGTGTGCTGGGAGGCAGTTGAACAGTATCGGGCCCCTGACACTTATTGTATGGTCTCTTAACGTGCTAGTGACACCCCTGCTTTTCAGTGGGGGGATGGTGCATCGTCTGCCAAGTCTTTTGCTTTCGTAGTGAGTGATTTTCGTGTGCAAGTTCGGTACTAGTCCCTCTAGGATTTTCCAGGTGTATATAATCATGTATCTCTCCCTCCTGCGTTCCAGGGAATACAGGTTTAGGAACCTCAAGCGCTCCCAGTAATTGAGGTGTTTTATCTCCGTTATGCGCGCCGTGAAAGTTATCTGTACATTCTCTAGGTCGGCAATTTCACCTGCCTTGAAAGGTGCTGTTAGTGTGCAGCAATACTCCAGCCTAGATAGAACAAGTGACCTGAAGAGTGTCATCATGGGCTTGGCCTCCCTAGTTTTGAAGGTTCTCATTATCCATCCTGTCATTTTTCTAGCAGATGCGATTGATACAATGTTATGGTCCTTGAAGGTGAGATCCTCCGACATGATCACTCCCAGGTCTTTGACGTTAGTGTTTCGCTCTATTTTGTGGCCAGAATTTGTTTTGTACTCTGATGAAGATTTAATTTCCTCATGTTTACTATATCTGAGTAATTGAAATTTCTCATCGTTGAACTTCATATTGTTTTCTGCATGCTCCCTCTCCATAGGATGGAAAAGGCTCGTGATAGGGGCTTCTTGCAGTTCTTGATGAACACAGAGTTCCATGAGTCTGGCCCTGGGGCAGAGTGCATGGGCATGTCATTTATCGCCTGTTCGAAGTCATTTGGCGTCAGGATAACATCGGATAGGCTTGTGTTAATCAAATTTTGTGGCTCTCTCATAAAAAATTAACTTTGATCTTCGACTCTCAGTCTGGTTAGCGGCTTGCTAAAAACTGAGTCATATTGGGACTTGAGTAGCTCACTCATTTCCTTGCTGGCATCTGTGTAGGACCCATCTTGTTTAAGTAGGGGCCCAATACTGGACGTTGTTCTCGATTTTGATTTGGCATAGGAGAAGAAATACTTTGGGTTTCTTTCGATTTCATTTATGGCTTTTAGTTCTTCCCGCGATTCCTGACTCCTAAAGGATTCTTTTAGCTTAAGTTCGATGCTTGCTATTTCTCTGACCAGTGTCTCCCTACGCATTTCAGATATATTGACCTCTTTTAGCCGCTCTGCTATTCTTTTCCGTCGCCTGTAAAGGGAGCGCCTGTCTCTTTCTATTTTACATCTACTCCTCCTTTTTCTTAGAGGAATAAGCCTTGTGCATACATCGAGTGCCACCGAGATAATCTGTTCTAGGCATAAGTTGGGGTCTGTGTTGCTTAGTATATCTTCCCAGCTTATATCGGTTAGGACTTGGTTTACTTGGTCCCACTTTATGTTTTTGTTATTGAAGTTGAATTTGGTGAATGCTCCCTCGTGACTAGTCTCATTATGTCGGTCTGGGGCTCCACGCATACATGTCTGAACCTCAATTATGTTGTGATCTGAGTATATTGTTTATGATATGGTGACATTTCTTATCAGGTCATCATTGTTAGTGAAGATGAGGTCTAGTGTATTCTCCAGTCTAGTAGGCTCTATTATTTGCTGGTTTAAATTGAATTTTGTGCAGAGATTTAAAAGCTCGTGTGAGTGTGAGTTTTCATCAGAGCTGCCTCCTGGTGTTATTACTGCAACAATATTATTTGCTATATTCCTCCATTTTAGGTGCCTTAAGTTGAAATCCCCCAGAAGAGGTCCCAGTTGTCAATGAATGTTACCGCATTTTCCTTACAGTATTTGTCCAGCCAGCAATTGACACCAATTGCCCTGGACAACCATTCATTTCCATCTCCCCTCCTTGGCAAAATACCACATATGAGAGGGTTCCCACCCTTACTCCTAATTATTTCTATTGCTGACCTATACCTGCTAATCAGGTCTTCACTCCTACGTCTGCCAACATCGTTGCCTCCAGCATTGAGACAGATAATAGGATTACTCCCATTACCTCTCATGATGTCATCCAGACGGCTAACAATATCCTCCATCCCAGCCCCAGGAAAGCAAACTCTCTGTCTCCTACTCCTGTCCTTCAAGCAGAACGCCCTATCCATATACCTTACTTGGCTATCCCCAACAACAACAATATTCGTACCTTCCTTGGTGTCGTTCGTCGTGACGTTCCCAGTAGTCGACTCACATTCGTCGGGTAGCACTGAGAATGTATTAGATGTTTCCACAACAGTTTCCACGGCAGTCTCTTTCTTCTTCATCGTTTCTACCTTTCCATTCGTCTTCTTGATCGTCAACTTCTTTCCCTGCTGTCCAGCCACTGACCAGTTTCCCTTCTTGACCTGAGGACTCAAAACAGGAGGACTACTACGAATCTTTTTGTTTTCCTCGGTCAGTCGCCGAATTTCCATATTCGCCATCCTCAATTCTTCCTTAAGCTGTTGGTAAAGTTGCTCGATGGAGGGCATCTTGCTTCAATTCTAGAAAGCGCACAAACAGGTCTTCACAGAGCCAAGTACACGTCAACACTGCGCAAAAGCCAACTCAATCAGGAGCTACTGCGCAGCACGTCCGGACGGCCCAACAGTTATGCGCGCCGTGAAGGTTCTCTGTACATTTTCTAGGTCAGCAATTTCACCTGCCTTGAAAGGTGCTGTTAGTGTGCAGCAGTATTCCAGCCTAGATAGAACAAGTGACCTGAAGAGTGTCATCATGGGCTTGGCATCCCTAGTTTTGAAGGTTCTCATTATCCATCCTGTCATTTTTCTAGCAGATGCGATTGATACAATGTTATGGTCCTTGAAGGTGAGATCCTCTGACATGATCACTCCCAGGTCTTTGACGTTGATGTTTCGCTCTATTTTGTGGCCAGAATTTGTTTTGTACTCTGATGAAGATTTAATTTCCTCGTGTTTACCATATCTGAGTAATTGAAATTTCTCATCGTTGAACTTCATATTGTTTTCTGCAGCCCACTGAAAGATTTGGTTGATGTCCGCCTGGAGCCTTGCAGTGTCTGCAATGAAAGACACTGTCATGCAGATTCGGGTGTCATCTGCAAAGGAAGACATGGTGCTGTGGCTGACATCCTTGTCTATGTCAGATATGAGGATGAGGAACAAGATGGGAGCGAGTACTGTGCCTTGTGGAACAGAGCTTTTCACTGTAGCTGCCTCGGACTTTACTCTGTTGACTACTACTCTCTATGTTCTGTTAGTGAGGAAATTATAGATCCATCGACCGACTTTTCCTGTTATTCCTTTAGCACGCATTACATTACCGTGATCTACCTCCTCAAACACCTTAGTGAAAAAAATTAGTAAATTCGTAAGACAGGAACGCCCCTTTGTAAAACCATGTTGCGATTCATAAATCAATCTGTGCCTATCAAGATGGCTACGAATTGCTTTGGCAATTATTTATTCCATAAATTTTCCCACTATGGAGGTAAGGCTTATTGGTCTATAGTTCGATGCTAAGGACCCGTCACCTGCCTTGTAAATAGGTATTACATTTGCCATTTTCCACTTATCAGGCACTATGCCAGTTTGCAGTGATATGTTGAAAAGATTAGCCAAAGGTATGCTAAGTTCCTCTTTACATTCTTTTAAAACCCTTACAAATAATTCATCAGGGCCTGGGGATTTGTTAGGTTTTAATTTCTCTATTTGTCTGAGGACCATGTCACTAGTTACCGCAATCGTGCATAGTTTATTATCGTCCTGTTCTACATATTCTATTATTTCAGGAATCTTGCTAGTATTTTCCTGGGTAAAAACTGAGAGGAAGTATTGAAAATTTCACACATATCCTTATCACTGTCAGTGATCTGACCAGATTTACTCTTAAGTGGGCCTATCTTGTCCCTAATCTTACTTCTGTATACTATGTTATAAGAGGGCACTCCCTCAACTACCTAAAGTCATACCTTAGTAACAAAAGCCAATTTATGTACACAAATGGAGTAAACTCTTCCACTCAACCAATCACAGACGGTGTTCCACAAGGAAGTGTCCTCTTTCTCATTTACATCAATGACCTACCGAATGCATCTCAACTACTCAAACCCATATTATTTGCAGATGACGCAACATACGTCTTCTCTCACCCAAACCCAGTCATACTGGCTAACACTGTTAATGCTGAATTGCAGAAAATATCTACCTGGATGATGACTAACAAGCTTACACTCAATACTGACAAAACCTACTTCATTCAGTTTGGAACCAGAGCTACAAATGTCCCACTTAACATAACGCTAAACGGATCACCCATCACAAGACTCACAGAGGGAAAATTCCTAGGAATCCACCTAGACAGTAACCTCAAATTCCAGACACATCTACAACAAATTTTTAAGAAAATTTCTAAGACAGTGGTCATACTATCAAAGATATGGTACAGTACTATGGTTCACAATCATCTCTCCTTGCACTGTATCATTCACTCATTTACCCTTATCTCACATATGGAATTTGTGCATGGGGATCAAGAACATTAAATCACCTAAGACCACTAATAACCCAGCTAAAGTAACCCGGTCTGAACACCAATTTAAGACTCTTCTCAAAAGCCACCTACTCACCTTAAACTAAATACTCAGTACTTAATATTTAACTTTACCGAAAATCTTCCAATTACCTAAATCTTTAAACTTCTAATCTAGACGCCCAAAGTTCATACATTATTAATACAACATTGTAGTATAAATACCTACCCAGAACAATACTGTCTTACACCCAGTAGTAACATTCTCATACTATAAACTACTTCCAACAACTCACAATATTATATTCCTATAATATAATTTCAATATTTATTATTGCAAATATTGTAATTAGAGTAAAATTACTGTCAACTATAAATAAAAAAAAAGATATACAACTTAAACAAGCTATGATCACTTTCTTTAGTATTAAGTAGTCAATAAGTCATTAAATTAAGTCCGGCCATAATACCTGGGCATGACAGTGACTCTTGGCACTGCAACTTATCGTTCTAACTTCTTAATCTTAATGTAATCTTATAAAGAAATAAATTTTGTTTGTTAGAAGACAAAAAGAATGCAGATGTAATATATACAGACTTTGCAAAAGCCTTTGACAGGTGTGACCATGGCGTAATAGTGCACAAAATGCGTGCTAAAGGAATAACAGGAAAAGTCGGTCGATGGATTTATAATTTCCTCACTAACAGAACACATAGAGTAGTAGTCAAGAGAGAAAAATCCGAGGCAGCCACGGTGAAAAGCTCTGTTCCACAATGCACAGCACTCGCTCCCATCTTGTTCCTCACCCTCACATCTGACATAGACAAGGATGTCAACCACAGCACCGTGTCTTCCTTTGCAGATGACACCCGAATCTGCATGACAGTGTCTTCCATTGCAGACACTGCAAGGCTCCAGGCGGACATCAACCAAATCTTTCAGTGGGCTGCAGAAAACAATATGAAGTTCAACGATGAGAAATTTAAATTACTCAGACATGGTAAAGACGAGGAAATTAAATCTTCATCAGAGTACAAAACAAATTCTGGCCACAAAATAGAGCGTAACACCAACGTCAAAGACCTGGGAGTGATCATGTCGGAGGATCTCACCTTCAAGGACCATAACATTGTATCAATCGCATCTGCTAGAAAAATGACAGGATGGATAATGAGAATCTTCAAAACTAGGGAGGCCAAGCCCATGATGACACTCTTCAGGTCACTTGTTCTATCTAGGCTGGAATATTGCTGCACACTAACAGCACCTTTCAAGGCAGGTGAAATTGCTGACCTAGAAAATGTACAGCGAACCTTCACGGTGGGCATAACGGAGATAAAACACCTCAATTACTGGGAGCGCTTGAGGTTCCTGAACCTGTATTCCCTGGAACGCAGCGGGAGAGATACATGATTATATACACCTGGAAAATCCTAGAGGGACTAGTACCGAACTTGCACACGAAAATCACTCACTACGAAAGCAAAAGACTTGGCAAACGATGCACCATTCCCCCAATGAAAAGCAGGGGTGTCACTAGCACGTTAAGAGACCATACAATAAGTGTCAGGGGCCCGAGACTGTTCAACTTCCTCCCAGCACACATAAGGGGGATTACCAACAGACCCCTGGCAGTCTTCAAGCTGGCACTGGACAAGCACCTAAAGTCGGTTCCTGATCAGCCTTGCTGTGGCTCGTACGTTGGTTTGCGTGCAGCCAGCAGTAACAGCCTGGTTCATCAGGCTCTGATCCATCAGGAGGCCTGGTCACAGACCGGGCCGCGGGGGCGTTGACCCCTGGAACTCTCTCCAGGTAAACTCCAGGTTATGCACGCTGTGAAGGCTCCCTGTACATTTTCTAGGTCAGCAATTTCACCTGCCTTGAAAGGTGCTGTTAGTGTGCAGCAATATTCCAGCCTAGATAGAACAAGTGACCTGAAGAGTGTCATCATGGGCTTGGCCTCCCTAGTTTTGAAGGTTCTCATTATCCATCCTGTCATTTTTCTAGCAGATGCGATTGATACAATGTTATGGTCCTTGAAGGTGAGACTGATTCAGTGTCACACAACACTACTTGTGTTGTGTAATACAGGGATACCTATTTGGTACAGTCACTGTAATACAAGGATACCTTCACGGTACTCACTGTAATACAGGGATACCTTCATGGTAGCCACTGTAATAGAGGGATACCTTCACGGTAGTCACTGTAATACAGGGATACCTTCACGGTAGTCACTGTAATACAGGGATATATTTACGGTAGTCACTGTAATACAGGGATACCTTCACGGTAGTCACTGTAATACAGGGATACCTTCACGGTAGTCACTGTAATACAGGGATATATTCACGGTAGTCACTGTAATACAGGGATACCTTCACGGTAGTCACTGTAATACAGGGATACCTTCACGGTAGTCACTGTAATACAGGGATATATTCACGGTAGTCACTGTAATACAAGGATACCTTCACGGTAGTCACTGTAATACAGGGATATCTTCACGGTAGTCACTGTAATACAGGTATACCTTCACGGTAGTCACTGTAATACAGAGATATATACAGGGATATTTTCACGATAGTCACTGAAATACAGGGATACCTTCATAGTAGTCACTGTAATACAGGTATACCTTCACGGTAGTCACTGAAATACAGGGATACTTTCACGATAGTCACTGAAATACAGGGATACCTTCATGGTAGTCACTGTAATACAGGTATACCTTCACGGTAGTCACTTTAATACAGGTATACCTTCACGGCAGTCACTGTAATACAGGTATACTCTCACGATAGTCACTGAAATACAGGGATACCTTCATAGTAGCCACTGTAATACAGGTATACCTTCACGGTAGTCACTGAAATACAGGGATACTTTCACGATAGTCACTGAAATACAGGGATACCTTCATAGTAGTCACTGTAATACAGGTATACCTTCACGGTAGTCACTGTAATACAGGTATACCTTCACGATAGTCACTGTAATACAGGTATACTTTCACGGTAGTCACTGTAATACAGGTATACCTTCACGGTAGTCAATGTAATACAGGTATACCTTCACGGTAGTCACTGCAATACATGTATACCTTCACGGTAGTCACTGTAATACAGGTATACCTTCACGGTAGTCACTGTAATACAGGTATACCTTCACGGTAGACACTGTAATACAGGTATACCTTCACGGTAGTCAATGTAATACAGGTATACCTTCACGGTAGTCACTGCAATACATGTTTACCTTCACGGTAGTCACTGTAATACAGGTATACCTTCACGGTAGTCACTGTAATACAGGTATACTTTCACGATAGTCACTGAAATACAGGGATACCTTCACGATAGTCACTGTAATACATGTATACCTTCACGGTAGTCACTGTAATACAGGCATACCTTCAAGGTAGTCACTGTAATACAGGTATACCTTCACGGTAGTCACTGTAATACAGGTATACCTTCACGGTAGTCACTGTAATACAGGTATACCTACACGGTAGTCACTGTAATACAGGTATACCTTCACGGTAGTCACTGTAATACAGGTATACCTTCACGGTAGTCACTGTAATACAGGTATACCTTCACGGTAGTCACTGTAATACATGTATACCTTCCCGATAGTCACTGTAATACAGGTATGCCTTCACGATAGTCACTGTAATACAGGTATACCTTCACGATAGTCACTGTAATACAGGTATACCTTCACGGTAGTCGCTGTAATACAGGTATACCTTCACGATAGTCACTGTAATACAGGTATACCTTCACGGTAGTCACTGTAATACAGGTATACCTTCACGATAGTCACTGTAATACAGGTATACCTTCACGGTAGTCACTGTAATACAGGTATACCTTCACGGTAGTCACTGTAATACAGGTATACCTTCACGGTAGTCACTGTAATACAGGTATACCTTCACGGTAGTCACTGTAATACAGGTATACCTTCACGGTAGTCACTAATACAGGTATACCTTCACGATAGTCACTGTAATACAGGTATACCTTCACGGTAGTCACTGTAATACAGGTATACCTTCACGGTAGTCACTGTAATGCAGGTATACCTTCACGGTAGTCACTGTAATACAGGTATACCTTCACGGTAGTCACTGGAACATATTTACAATTCAGCTTAATAATCTGCCTTTAAAAATGGCGCGCAGACCTAACATCTTTGGACAAAACCTTCCAAAACATACAAATTATTAATTATTTTTGCATCTAATAATTTAACTGAGCTCAAAAATATAAGCCAGTATATACCTTTAAATTATATACCTTCCTAGAGGTTACTGAGGGTATATATGATGGTAAATAAGAGGTAAACAATACGATAGATGGTAGGGTTTTCATCTATCAGAATCGTCTGCTGTTGATTCCTCTTACATTGTGTCCCTCATATACACATTAATACACATTAATACACATTTATACACATTACCAGCCTCGTATATTGATTATCCTGTGGCCTGATTTGTCTAGCAACATTCAGGTGGAGCGTAAGTATATGTGTATACCTTGTGAGGGGCTGGAGGAGCGATATACGTGGGTTGTATACCTGGGTATTGGTATACCTGTGAGGGGCTGGAGGAGGGATATACGTGGGTTGTATACCTGGGTAGTGGTATACCTGTGAGGGACTGGAGGAGGGATATACGTGGGTTGTATACCTGGGTATTGGTATACCTGTGAGGGACTGGAGGAGGGATATACGTGGGTTGTATACCTAGGTAGTGGTATACCTGTGAGGGACTGGAGGAGGGATATACGTGGGTTGTATACCTGGGTAGTGGTATACCTGTGAGGGGCTGGAGGAGGGATATACGTGGGTTGTATACCTGGGTAGTGGTATACCTGTGAAGGGCTGGAGGAGGGATATACGTGGGTTGTATACCTGTGTAGTGGTATACCTGTGAGGGGCTGGAGGAGGGATATACGTGGGTTGTATACCTAGGTAGTAGTATACCTGTGAGGGGCTGGAGGAGGGATATATGTGGGTTGTATACCTGGGTATTGGTATACCTGTGAGGGGCTGGAGGAGGGATATACGTGGGTTGTATACCTGGGTATTGGTATACCTGTGAGGGACTGGAGGAGGGATATACGTGGGTTGTATACCTGTGTAGTGGTATACCTGTGAGGGGCTGGAGGAGGGATATACGTGGGTTGTATACCTAGGTAGTAGTATACCTGTGAGGGGCTGGAGGAGGGATATACGTGGGTTGTATACCTGGGTAGTGTTATACCTGTGAGGGGCTGGAGGAGGGATATACGTGGGTTGTATACCTGGGTATTGGTATACCTGTGAGGGACTGGAGGAGGGATATACGTGGGTTGTATACCTGTGTAGTGGTATACCTGTGAGGGGCTGGAGGAGGGATATACGTGGGTTGTATACCTAGGTAGTAGTATACCTGTGAGGGGCTGGAGGAGGGATATACGTGGGTTGTATACCTGGGTAGTGGTATACCTGTGAGGGGCTGGAGGAGGGATATACGTGGGTTGTATACCTGGGTATTGGTATACCTGTGAGGGGCTGGAGGAGGGATATACGTGGGTTGTATACCTGTGTAGTGGTATACCTGTGAGGGGCTGGAGGAGGGATATACGTGGGTTGTATACCTGGGTATTGGTATACCTGTGAGGGGCTGGAGGAGGGACATACGTGGGTTGTATACCTGGGTATTGGTATACCTGTGAGGGACTGGAGGAGGGATATACGTGGGTTGTATACCTGGGTAGTGGTATACCTGTGAAGGGCTGGAGTAGGGATATACGTGGGTTGTATACCTGTGTAGTGGTATAGCTGTGAGGGGCTGGAGGAGGGATATACGTGGGTTGTATACCTGGGTAGTGGTATCCCTGTGAGGGACTGGAGGAGGGATGTACATGGGTTGTATACCTGGGTAGTGGTATACCTGTGAGGGGCTGGAGGAGGGATATACGTGGGTTGTATACCTGGGTAGTGGTATACCTGTGAGGGGCTGGAGGAGGGATATACGTGGGTTGTATACCTGGGTAGTAGTATACCTGTGAGGGGCTGGAGGAGGGATATACGTGGGTTGTATACCTGGGTATTGGTATACCTGTGAGGGGCTGGAGGAGGGATATACGTGGGTTGTATACCTGGGTATTGGTATACCTGTTAGGGGCTGGAGGAGGGATATACGTGGGTTGTATACCTGGGTAGTGGTATACCTGTGAGGGGCTGGAGGAGGGATATACGTGGGTTGTATACCTGGGTAGTGGTATACCTGTGAGGGGCTGGAGGAGGGATATACGTGGGTTGTATACCTGGGTAGTGGTTTACCTGTGAGGGACTGGAGGAGGGATATACGTGGGTTGTATACGTGGATAGTGGTATACCTGTGAGGGGCTGGAGGAGGGATATACGTGGGTTGTATACCTGGGTAGTGGTATACCTGTGAGGGGCTGGAGGAGGGATATACGTGGGTTGTATACCTGGGTAGTGGTATACCTGTGAGGGACTGGAGGAGGGATATACGTGGGTTGTATACCTGGGTAGTGGTATACCTGTGAGGGACTGGAGGAGGGATATACGTGGGTTGTATACGTGGATAGTGGTATACCTGTGAGGGGCTGCAGGAGGGATATACGTGGGTTGTATACGTGGATAATGGTATACCTGTGAGGGGCTGGAGGAGGGATATACGTGGGTTGTATACGTGGATAGTGGTATACCTGTGAGGGGCTGGAGGAGGGATATACGTGGGTTCTATACGTGGATAGTGGTATACCTGTGAGGGGCTGGAGGAGGGATATACGTGGGTTGTATACGTGGATAGTGGTATACCTGTGAGGGGCTGGAGGAGGGATATACGTGGGTTGTATACGTGGATAGTGGTATACCTGTGAGGGGCTGGAGGAGGGATATACGTGGGTTGTATACGTGGATAGTGGTATACCTGTGAGGGGCTGGAGGAGGGATATACGTGGGTTGTATACGTGGATAGTGGTATACCTGTGAGGGGCTGGAGGAGGGATATACGTGGGTTGTATTCGTGGATAGTGGTATACCTGTGAGGGGCTGGAGGAGGGATATACGTGGGTTGTATACGTGGATAGTGGTATACCTGTGAGGGGCTGGAGGAGGGATATACGTGGGTTGTATACGTGGATAGTGGTATACCTGTGAGGGGTTGGAGGAGGGATATACGTGGGTTGTATACGTGGATAGTGGTATACCTGGCTTGATCCCTGGATCAGCAGGTGATCCTCACACACCTTGGATCATATTAAAGGTATGTGTGGCCACGACAGGGTTTAGTGCTTCCCCGGCGAGGATATCCTCAGTAACTGATGTATCTAAACTGTTAGTTAACGTATATCCTCAGTAAATGTATCCTCAGTAAATATATCCTCAGTCAATATATCCTCAGTAAGTATATTCTCAGTCAATTATACTCAGTCATTGTATATACTCAGTATATACTCAGTAAATATATACTTGGGAAATATATCCTCACTAATATATCCTCAGCAAATATACCCTCAAATACATCCTCAGTAACCTAATATATCCTCTAACATAATAAATCCTCAGTTACCTAATATATCCTCAGTTACCTAATATATCCTCAGTTACCTAATATATCCTCAGTTACCTAATATATCCTCAGTTACCTAATATATCCTCAGTTACCTAATGTATCCTCAGTTACCTAATATATCCTCAGTTACCTAATGTATCCTCAGTTACCTAATATATTCTCTGTGACCTAATATATCCTCAGTTACCTAATATATCCTCAGTTACCTAATATATCCTCAGTTACCTAATATATCCTCAGTTACCTAATACATCCTCAGTTACCTAATGTATCCTCAGTTACCTAATATATCCTCAGTTACCTAATGTATCCTCAGTTACCTAATGTATCCTCAGTTACCAAATATATTCTCAGTTACCTAATATATCCTCAGTTACCTAATATATCCTCAGTTACCTAATGTATCCTCAGTGACCTAATATATCCTCAGTTACCTTATGTATCCTCAGTTACCTAATATATCCTCAGTTGCCTAATATATCCTCAGTTACCTAATGTATCCTCAGTTACCTAATATATCCTCAGTTGCCTAATATATCCTCAGTTACCTAATGTATCCTCAGTTGCCTAATATATCCTCAGTTACCTAATGTATCCTCAGTTACCTAATATATCCTCAGTTACCTAATATATCCTCAGTTACCTAATATATCCTCAGTTACCTAATGTATCCTCAGTGACCTAATATATCCTCAGTTACCTAATATATCCTCAGTTACCTAATATATTCTCAGTTACCTAATATATCTTCAGTTACCTAATATATCCTCAGTTACTTAATATATCCTCAGTTGCCTAATATATCCTCAGTTACCTAATATATCCTCAGTTACCTAATATATCCTCAGTTACCTAATATATCCTCAGTTAATATATTCTCAGTTACCTAATATATCCTCAGTTAATATATTCTCAGTTACCTAATATATCCTCAGTTACCTAGTATATCCTCAGTAACTCATGTTATCCTCAGTAACTTATGATATCCTCAGTAACTTATGATATTATCAGTAACCTAATATATCCTCAGTAACGTATAATATCCTCAGTAACTTAATATATCCTCAGTAACTTATGATATCCTCAGTAACTTATGATATCCTCAGTAATGTATAATATTCTCAGTAACTTAAGATAACCTCAGTAACTTATGATATCCTCAGTAACTTATGATGTGCTCAGTAACTTATGATATCCTCAGTAACTTAATATATCCTCAGTAACTTATGATATCCTCAGTAACTTATGATAGCCTCAGTAATGTGTAATATCCTCAGCAACTTATGATACCCTCAGTAACATATATCCTCAGTAACTTAATGTATCCTCAGTGACTTATGATATTGTCAGTAACTTATGATATCCTCAGTAATGTATAATATCCTCAGTAATGTATAATATCCTCAGTAATGTATTATATCCTTAGTAACTTATGATATCCTCAGTAACTTATGATATCCTCAGCAACATATGGTCTCAGTAATGTATGATATCCTCAGTAACTTATGATATCCTCAGCAACATATGGTCTCAGTAATGTATGATATCCTCAGTAACTTATGATATCCTCAGCAACATATGGTCTTAGTAATGTATGATATCCTCAGTAACTTATGAAATCCTCAGTAACTTGTGATATCCTCAGTAATGTATGATATCTTCAGTAACTTATGATATCCTCAATGATGATGATAATGTTTGTATAAAATACTGTTTATGTTATGTACAGTGGACCCCCGCATAACGATATTAATCCGTTCCTGAGAGCTCATTGTTATGCGAAATTATCGTTATGCGGATGAATTTTCCCCATAAGAAATAATGGAAATCAAATTAATCCGTGCAAGACACCCCAAGTATGAAAAAAAAAATATTTTTACCACATGAAATATTAATTTTAATACACACAAACTGAAAAAGGCATGCACAATTACATGACACTTACCTTTATTGAAGATCTGGTGATGATTGATGGGATGGGAGGAGGAGAGAGTCTTAATGTTTAGAAGGGGAATCCCCTTCCATTAAGACTTGAGGTGTCAAGTCCTTTTCTGGGGTTACTTCCCTTCTTCTTTTAATGCCACTAGGACCAGCTTCAGAGTCACTGGACTTCTGTCGCACAACATATCTGTCCATAGTGGCCTGTACCTCTCGTTCCTTTATGACTTCCCTAAAGTGTTTCACAACATTGTCAGTGTTATAGTCACCAGCACGGCTTGCAATAGCTGTGTGAGGGTGATTTTCATCCATAAAGGTTTGCACTTTCAGCCACATTGCACAGATTTCCTTAATCTTTGTAGTTGACAACTTCTTCAATTTCTCTCTCCCCTCCTCCGAACCAGTTTCCTCAGGTCTGGCCTCTTGCTGTTGAAGTTGATCTAGCAGCTCATCAGTGGTTCTTCATTGTCCTCCTCCACCAACTCTTCCACATCATCCCCACTAACCTCCAACCCCAAGGACTTCCCCAATGCCACAATTGATTCCTCAACTGGCATACTCCTCTCAGGGTTAGCCTCAAATCCTTCAAAATCCCTTTTGTCTACACATTCTGACCACAGTTTCTTCCAAGCAGAGTTCAAGGTCCTCTTAGTCACTCCCTCCCAAGCCTTACCTATAAGGTTTACACAATTGAGGATATTAAAGTGATCTCTCCAAAAGTCTCTTAGAGTCAGTTGAGTTTCTGAGGTCACTACAAAGCACCTTTCAAACAGAGCTTTTGTGTACAGTTTTTTGAAGTTTGCAATAACCTGCTGGTCCATGGGCTGCAGGAGAGGAGTGGTATTAGGAGGCAAAAACTTCACCTTAATGAACTTCATGTCTCCATAAAGTCGCTCTGCCACGTCTGTAGGATGACCAGGGGCATTGTCTAACACCAGGAGGCACTTAAGGTCTAATTTCTTTTCAGTTAGGTAATCTTTCACATTGGGGGCAAATGCATGGTGTAACCAGTCATAGAAAAAGTCCCTAGTGACCCATGCCTTACTGTTTGCCCTCCACAGCACACACAGATTAGCCTTGAGGATATTCTTTTGTCTGAACGGTCTGGGAGTTTCTGAGTGATACACTAATAAAGGCTTCACTTTGCAATCACCAGTAGCATTGGAACACATCAACAGAGTAAGCCTGTCTTTCATAGGCTTATGTCCTGGGAGTGCCTTTTCCTCCTCAGTAATGTAGGTCCTGCTTGGCATTTTCTTCCAGAACAGGCCTGTTTCATCACAATTAAACACTTGTTCAGGTTTCAGTCCTTCACTTTCTATGTACTCCTTGAATTCCTGCACATATTTTTCAGCTGCTTTGTGGTCCGAACTGGCAGCCTCACCATGCCTTATCACACTATGTATGCCACTACGCTTCTTAAATCTCTCAAACCAACCTTTGCTGGCCTTAAATTCACTCACATCATCACTAGTTGCAGGCATTTTTTTAATTAAATCCTGATGCAACTTCCTAGCCTTTTCACTTATGATCACTTGAGAGATGCTATCTCCTGCTATCTGTTTTTCATTTATCCATACCAATAAGAGTCTCTCAACATCTTCCATCACTTGCGATCTCTGTTTCGAAAACACAGTTGAACCTTTGGCAAGAACAGCTTCCTTGATTGCCTTTTTGTTGCCCACAATAGTAGCGATGGTTGACTTGGGTTTATTATACAACCTGGCCAGCTCGGAGACACGCACTCCACTTTCATACTTATCAATGATCTCTTTCTTCATCTCTATAGTAATTCTCACCCTTATTCCTGTAGGGTTGGCACTAGAAGCTTTCTTGGGGCCCATGGTCACTTATTTTGCAGATAAAATCACCAAAAACACTGTAATAATACGAAATATTCCGATTGTATGCTTGGATGTTACCGCGGAGGCTGGCTGGTAAACAATGCCACCGGCGGAACGTGAGGCTGGCTGAGGGCGCACATTGGACGCGTCTCGGACGAAGAGCGGTGAGCGGGTTTTTGGGCGGTATGCGAGGCAAAATCTTAGCGATAAAACGTATCGGTATGCTGATTTAACGTTATGTAAGGCCAACGGTATGCGGGGGCCACTGTATTGATAATGTAATTAAGTACAGTTTATGTAGAGATATAATAATAATAATACCTGTAAGTAAGTAAGTAAGTAAGTTTATTCAGGTATACACAAATACAATTACATATAATTATCATACATAGCAGCATATGTGTAGAGAACCTAGGATAACCCAAAAGAGTCAGACTGAGTGACTTATTTCCATTGGGGTCCTTTTACCTTATTATTATAATATAAAGGTTATAATATTTTCTTATTATTCTATAATGAAGATAACATCTTATTATCATACTAAAAAGACTATCTACTACACGAGGGTCATTAAGACTATCTACAATACGAGGGTCATTGCTAGGAATAAGGTAAAATTTACACGTATGTTAGCTAACAAATAGAAAATCATTCCCCTCCCTTTCTGTAGCTACATTCATCAGACACCTTTTGGCACTCTTCTTGAACTGGTTCATGCTGTAATGGTGTAATAATAATGCCTAATTATTAGGAGTTAGTTACTGGATAATACACTGGAGTAAGATTTAACAAGTGTTTTTACAAGTGTTTTTAACAATGTTATAATTTAAGGTTTTGAGAGATGTGCAGGATGTATGTATGTATGTATTAGCAAAAGGAAATGATCCCTCAGGGAATAGTGATGGCTCAGACTTAGCAGGAGATGCAATGTTCCCCCAGTGAAAAGCAGGGATGCCATGAGTGCACTGAGAGACAACACAGTAAGTGTCAGAAGCCCAAGACTGTTCAGCTGCCTCCCTGCATGCATAAGGGAGATTACCAGTAGATCCCTGGCTGTCTTCAAACAGGCACTGGACAGGCACCTAAAGTCAGTACCTGACCAGCCGGGCTATAGTTCGTAAGTAATTAAGTTTATTCAGGTATGAACAAATACAGTTACATAGATTATCATACTTAGTAGCATATGTGTAGTGTTGCGTGTGGCCAGCAGTAACAGCCTGGTTGATCAGGTATGTGTGTTGCTCCTCTATATGGTGTGTGTACTCACTTAATTGTGATTCCAGGGGTCGATTCATAGCTCCTGGCCCTGCCTCTTCACTGGTTGCTACTAAGTCTGCTCTCTCCTTGCTTTATGAGCTTTATAATACCTCTTCTTAAAGCTATGTATGGATCCTGCCTCCACTACATCACTCTCCAGACTGTTCCACTTTCTGACAACTCCATGGCTGATGAAGTATGTCTTACATCCCTGTGACTCATCTGAGTCTTCAACTTCCAGTTGTGTCCCCTTGTTGCTGTGTCACATCCCTGAAACATTTTGTCCCTATCCACCTTGTCAGTTCCTCTCAGTATTTTATACGTTATCATGTCCCCCCTGTCCTCTAGTGTTGTCAGGTTGATTTTCCTTAACATCTCCTTGTAGGATGGGCCCCATAGTTTCAGGACTAGTCTTGTTTCGAACCTTTGCACTTCCTCTAATTTCTTGTCATGCTTGGCCAGGTGTGGGTTCCAGACGGGTGCTGCATACTCCAGTATGGGTCTGACATACACTGTGTACAGAGTCGTGAATAATTCTTTACTGAGGTGTCAGAACGCTGTTCTTAGGTTTGCCAGGCGCCCATATGCTGCAGAAGTTATTTGGTTGATGTGCCCCTCAGATGTGCTCAGTATTATACTCACCCCAAGATCCTTTACCTTGAGTGAGGTTTGCATTCTTTGGCCACCTAGCCTATCCTCTGTCTGTGGTCTTCTTTGTCCTTCCCCGATCTTCATGACTCTGCATTTGGTAGGGTTAAATTCTAGTAGCCAGTTGTTGGACCAGGCTTGCAGCCTCTCCAGGTCTCTTTGTAGTCCTGCCTGATCCTCATCCAATTTTATTCTCCTCATTAACTTCACATCATCTGCAAACAAGGACACTTCTGAATCTATCCCTTCCGTCATGTCGTTTACGTATACCAAAAATAGCACTGGTCCTAGGGCTGACCCCTGTTTAACTCCACTCATCACAGGCGCCCACTTTGACTCCTCATCACGTACCATGACTCTGTTGTTGCCTCCCTGTCAGGTATTCTCTGAGCCATTGCAGTGCCCTTCCTGTTATGCATGCCTGGTCCTCTAGCTTTTGCACTAATCTCTTGTGAGGAACTGTGTCGAAGGCCTTCTTGCAATCAAAGAAAATTGTGTGTGTGTGTGTGTGTGTGTGTGTGTGTGTGTGTGTGTGTGTGTGTGTGTGTGTGTGTGTGTGTGTGTGTGTGTGTGTGTGCTCACCTAATTGTGGTTGCAGGGGTCGAGACTCAGCTCCTGGCTGTGTGTGTGTGTGTGTGTGTGTGTGTGTGTGTGTGTGTGTGTGTGTGTGTGTGTGTGTGTGTGTGTGTGTGTGTGGTGTTTTGTGTGTGAGTACAGTGGACCCCCGCATAACGATATTAATCCGTTCCTGAGAGCTCATTGTTATGCGAAATTATCGTTATGCGAATGAATTTTCCCCATAAGAAATAATGGAAGTCAAATTAATCCGTGCAAGACACCCCAAAGTATGAAAAAAAAAAATTTTACCACATGAAATATTAATTTTAATACACACAAACTGAAAAAGGCATGCACAGTTACATGACACTTACCTTTATTGAAGATCTAGTGATGATTGATGGGATGGGAGGAGAGAGTCTTAGTGTTTAGAAGAGGAATCCCCTTCCATTAAGACTTGAGGTGTCAAGTCCTTTTCTGGGGTTACTTCCCTTCTTCTTTTAATGCCACTAGGACCAGCTTCAGAGTCACTGGACTTCTGTCGCACAATATATCTGTCCATAGTGGCCTGTACCTCTCGTTCCTTTATGACTTCCCTAAAGTGTTTCACAACAGTGTCAGTGTAATAGTCACCAGCACGGCTTGCAATAGCTGTGTTAGGGTGATTGTCATCAAAAAAGGTTTGCACTTTAAGCCACATCCCACACATTTCCTTAATCTTTGAAGTAGGCAACTTCTTCAATTTCTCTCTCCCCTCCTCCGAACCAGTTTCCTCAGGTCTGGCCTCTTGCTGTTAAAGTTGATCTAGCAGCTCATCAGTGGTTAGTTCTTCATTGTCCTCCTCCACCAACTCTTCCACATTATCCCCACTAACCTCCAACCCCAAGGACTTTCCCAATGCCACAATGGATTCCTCAACTGGCATACTCCTCTCAGGGTTAGCCTCAAATCCTTCAAAATCCCTTTTGTCTACACATTCTGACCACAGTTTCTTCCAAGCAGAGTTCAAGGTCCTCTTAGTCACTCCCTCCCAAGCCTTACCTATAAGGTTTACACAATTGAGGATATTAAAGTGCTCTCTCCAAAACTCTCTTAGAGCCAATTGAGTTTCTGAGGTCACTACAAAGCACCTTTCAAACAGAGCTTTTGTGTACAGTTTTTTGAAGTTTGCAATAACCTGCTGGTCCATGGGCTGCAGGAGAGGAGTGGTATTAGGAGGCAAAAACTTCACCTTAATGAACTTCATGTCTCCATAAAGTCGCTCTGCCACGTCTGTAGGATGACCAGGGGCATTGTCTAACACCAGGAGGCACTTAAGGTCTAATTTCTTTTCAGTTAGGTAATCTTTCACATTGGGGGCAAATGCATGGTGTAACCAGTCATAGAAAAAGTCCCTAGTGACCCATGCCTTACTGTTTGCCCTCCACAGCACACACAAATTAGCCTTGAGGATATTCTTTTGCCTGAATGCTCTGGGAGTTTCTGAGTGATACACTAATAAAGGCTTCACTTTGCAATCATCACTAGCATTGGAACTCATCAACAGAGTAAGCCTGTCTTTCATAGGCTTATGTCCTGGGAGTGCCTTTTCCTCCTGAGTAATGTAGGTCCTGCTTGGCATTTTCTTCCAAAACAGGCCTGTTTCATCACAATTAAACACTTGTTCAGGTTTCAGTCCTTCACTGTCTATGTACTCCTTGAATTCCTGCACATGTTTTTCAGCTGCTTTGTGGTCCTAACTGGCAGCCTCACCATGCCTTATCACACTATGTATGCCACTACGCTTCTTAAATCTCTCAAACCAACCTTTGCTGGCCTTAAATTCACTCACATCATCACTAGTTGCAGGCATTTTTTTAATTAAATTCTGATGCAACTTCCTAGCCTTTTCACTTATGATCACTTGAGAGATGCTATCTCCTGCTATCTGTTTTTCATTTATCCATACCAATAAGAGTCTCTCAACGTCTTCCATCACTTGCGATCTCTGTTTCGAAAACACAGTTGAACCTTTGGCAAGAACAGCTTCCTTGATTGCCATTTTGTTGCCCACAATAGTAGCGATGGTTGATTGGGGTTTATTATACAGTGGACCCCCGCATAACGATCACCTCCGAATGCGACCAATTATGTAAGTGTATTTATGTAAGTGCGTTTGTACGTGTATGTTTGGGGGTCTGAAATGGACTAATCTACTTCACAATATTCCTTATGGGAATAAATTCGGTCAGTACTGGCACCTGAACATACTTCTGGAGTGAAAAAATATCGTTAACCGGGGGTCCACTGTACAACCTGGCCAGCTCGGAGACACGCACTCCACTTTCATACTTAGCAATGATCTCTTTCTTCATCTCTATAGTAATTCTCACCCTTATTGCTGTAGGGTTGGCACTAGAAGCTTTCTTGGGGCCCATGGTCACTTATTTTGCAGATAAAATCACCAAAAACACTGTAATAATACGAAATGTTCCGATTGTATGCTTGGATGTTACTGCGGAGGCTGGCTGGTAAACAATGCCACCGACGGAACATGTGAGGCTGGCTCAGGCCGCACATTAGATGCGTCTCAGACGAACAGCGTTGAGCGGGTTTTTTAGCGGTATGCGAGGCAAAATCTTAGCGATAAAATGTATCGGTATGCGGAGTTAACGTTATGTAATGCCAATGGTATGCGGGGGTCCACTGTACTCACCTATTTATACTCGCCTGTTTGTGGTTGCAAGAGTCGAGTCACAGCTCCTGGCCCTGTCTCTTCACTGGTCACTACTAGGTCCACTCTCTTCCTGCTTCATGAACTTTATAGAATCTCTTCTTAAAGCTATGTATAGATCCTGCCTCCACTACATCACTCACTGGATTGTTCCACTTCCTGACAAATCTGTGACTGAAAAAATACTTTCTAACATTCCTGTGTCTCATCTGAGTCTTCAGCTTCCAGTTGTGATCCCTTGTTGCTGTGTCCCACCTCTGAAACATTCTGTCCCTGTCTACCTCGTTAATTCCTCTTGGTAATTTTTTATGTCATTATCATGTACCCACTATAACTCCTGTCCTTTAGTGTTGTCAGGTTGATTACCCTTAACCCCTCCTTGTAGGGCATACTCCTTAGTTCTGGGACTAGTTTTGTTGAAAACCTTTGTATTTTCTCTAATTTCTTGATGTGTTTGACCAGGTGTGGGTTCCATACTGGGGCAGCATATTCCAATATGGACCTGACTTACATGGTGTACAGAGTCTTGAAACACTATTCTTAGGTTTGCCGGGCACCCATATGCTGCAGCAGTTATTTGGTTGATGTGCGCCTCAGATGTGCTCAGTGTGATACTCGCCCTAAGATCCTTTTCCTTGAGTGAATTTTGAAGCCTTTGACCTCCTAGGCTGTTCTTCATTTGCAATCTTTGTCCTTCCCCAAACATCATGACTTTGCACTTGCTTGGGTTAAACTCCAGGAGCTATTTGTTCGACCAGTCTTGCAGCCTGTCCAGATTTCCTTGTAGGCTTACTCGATCCTCATTCACTTGTACTCTCCTCATTAGCTTCACATTGTCTGCAAACTGGGATACCCCTGAATCTATCCCTTCTATCGTATCATTCACATATACAAGAAACGGCACTGGCCCTAGGACTGACGCTCGTGAAACCCCATGTGACACACGCACCTACTCTGACATCTCGTCATGTACCATCACTCGTTTCCTTCCTGTCAGGTATTCCTTGATCCATTGCAGTGCTTTCCTTTCTATTCCTGCCTACTCCTCTAGCTTTTGCACCAATCTCTTGTGTGGTACTGTCCCAAAAGTCTTCTTACAGTCCAAGAAGATGCAATCTACCCATTTCTCTCTCTCCTGTCTTTTTTCTGTTACCTTGTTGTAGAATGCCAGTAGGTTTGTGACACAGGATTTCCCTTCCCTGAAGCCATGCTGTTTGTCATGTCTGAGCCAATTTCTTTCTAGGTGCTCCACCACTCTTCTAGTGTGTAGTTTAATGCTGCCTGTTTCCTTTCTTAAAAATTGGGACTATGTTTGCTTCTGCCACACCTCAGTTTCTATTGATTTATTGAATATTGTTGTTAGCGGTACACACAGTGTGTGTGTGTGTGCGGGGGGGGGGGGGAATAGGGGTGTGGGAATGTTATGTTGCATTGTGTGGGGGTGAGGGAGTTAGTTTAGTGTTCAGTTGTACATATAAGTTATAAATCACCTTCATCTTGTCCCATGACTGTTGTATTGTTTATCTTTGTGTTCAAATGAACATTTATAATTTTGTTACCAAACATTATGTAGAATTTGTTATTAACATTGTGTGTGTTAGTTGTGATGCTGGTACAATACAGTACAGTTTAGTTCATTTCAGTACTGTACAGTACAGTTTAGTTCATTTCAGTACTGTACAGTACAGTTTAGTACAGTACTGAACTGCACAGTACAGTACATAGACTGTTCCACTTCCTGACAACTTTATGGCTAAAGAAATGTACTTCCTAACATCCCTGTGACTCATCTGAGTCTTCAACTTCCAATTGTGACTCCTTGTTCCTGTAACCCATCTCTGGAACATTCTGTCTCTGTCCACCTTGTCAATTCCTCTCAGTACATATTTTATGTGCCGTTATGTCCCTCTCTCTCCTGTCCTCCATTGTCGTCAGGTTGATTTCCTTTAACCTCTTCTCATAGGTCATACCACTTAGCTCTGGGTATGGTACAATTCAATACTGTGCAATACAGTACAGTACTGCAGAGAAGGTATGTATTTTTGCTATTTTAACAATGACGGTTGTTGTTGCTGAGTGCATTTGTAACTATTGTTTTAACCAGCATAACTACCGTGTATATACAGTGGACCCCCGGTTAACGAACTTTTTTCATTCCAGTAGTATGTTCAGGTGCCAGTGCTGACCGAATTTTTTCCCATAAGGAATATTGTGAAGTAGATTAGTCCATTTCAGACCCCCAAACATACATGTACAAACGCACTTACATAAATACACTTACATAATTGGTCGCATTTGGAGGTGATCGTTAAGCGGGGGTCCACTGTACTAAGCTTATTAAATAACATCAATAACAACAGTACTTTTACCACTAGTCAAAGTTGGCTTCATATGTTGTGCATATTATACTCTTTCAAATTGTTGTTTACAGTGGACCCTCGGTTAACACCTTTAATCCATTCTGCAGAGCTAGCCTTTATCCTTTAACCGAATTAATTTTCCCCACAAGAAATAATGGAAATCCAATTAATCCGTTCCAGATACCCAAAAGTATAAACCAAATAATTTTTTTACATGAAATGTACATTTCCCTTCACAGAAAACAATGATGCATGATGAATAAAACAATAATAACATCACACTTACCTTTATTGTGGATTTGTTGATGAGTGGTGAGATGGGAGGAAGGCAGAGGATGAAGGTGTTCTGTTGTTTGGAAGGGGAATCCCCTTCCACAAAGACTTCACAACTCCTTTTCTGGCTTGTGTCCTGGGAGTGCCTTTTCCTTCTGAGTAATGTAGGTCATGTTTGGCATTTTCTTCTTAAACATGCTTGTTTTGTCACAATTGAATACTTGTAGGGTTTTAATTTTTCAGCCTCTGTGTATTCCTTAAAGTCCTGCACATATTTTTCAGCCACTTTTTTATCAGAACTGGCAGCCTCACCATACCTTATCATACCATACCACCATCACAACTACTACCACCCTCTACTACCACCATCACTACCACCATCACTACCACCATCATTACCACCATCACTACCACCCTCTACTACCGCCATCACTACCACCCTCTACTACCCCCATCACTACCACCCTCTACTACCCCCATCACTACCACCCTCTACTACCCCCATCACTACCACCCTCTACTACCACCCTTTACTACCACCATCACTACCACCCTCTACCACCATCATTACCACCATCACAATCGCTGCCACCATCACAATTGCTACCACCATCACTACCACCCTCTACCACCATTGCTACCACCCTCTACCACCATCACAATCACTACCACCCTCTACCACCACCACTACCCTCTACCACCTCCACTACCACCCTCTACCACCATCACCACTACCACCCTCTACCACCATCACCACTACCACCCTCTACCACCACCACCACTACCACCCTCTACCACCACCACCACTACTACCCTCTACCACCACCACCACTACCACCCTCTACTACCACCACCACTACCACCCTCTACCACCACCACTACCACCACCACCACTACCACCCTCTACCACCACCACCACCACTACCACCCTCACCACCACTACCACCCTCTACTACCACCACCACTACCACCCTCTACCACCATTGCTACCACCCTCTACCACCATCACAATCACTACCACCCTCTACCACCACCACTACCCTCTACCACCTCCACTACCACCATCACCACTACCACCCTCTACCACCATCACCACTACCACCCTCTACCACCACCACCACTACCACCCTCTACCACCCTCTACCACCACCACCACTACTACCCTCTACCACCACCACCACTACCACCCTCTACTACCACCACCACTACCACCCTCTACCACCACCACTACCACCACCACCACTACCACCCTCTACCACCACCACCACCACTACCACCCTCTACTACCACCACCACTACCACCCTCTACCACCACCACTACCACCCTCTACCATCACCACTTTCGTATTTTTCTACAAACTTATTCTTAAATTATATGTGTTTCTCACATTCTTTACCATAGGGCTGGTACTAGAAGCTTTCTTGGTGCCCATGGTGGCTTATTTAACAGTTACAATTGTAACACCAAAAATAATGGAATAATACAAAATATATCGCATGTACATGCTGAATCGTCCTCACTGGCTTTGTAAACAATGGCTCACTGGCTGGTACACGGAGTGAGTGGCTGGGCCCGCTCAGGCCGCCGTGCCGACACGTTCGGGACTAAAGCTCCTAACTGAGTTTTTAGGTGTTATCCGAGCCAATTTTTTCATACCAAAGCAAGGCGTTATCCGATTTTGGCGCTATCCGATCCAGACATTAATCGAGGGTCCACTGTACTTTTGTACAATGGTTTGAAATACGTATAATTATCATTATTATTTATTATTATCATTATTACAAATACACCTACCATTCGACTTACGACCTGCTCGACATACGTCCACTCGACTTACGACCGTGCATCTGGCAGCTGGGCTGGGCCGGCTGATGCACACCACTGTACAATATTTGACAATACTCGCGGCGGCAATGCGTCATGCAGGCAGCATCAGTTTGAGTAACCCTGTCCTATCAGCAGCATCATACTGTATTAACTGTACTAACTGGACAGTAAATTTTACCATGGCCCCTAAGATGAAGTCTGAATCTTGCACTGGAGATTGTGGCAAGAAAGGCTCTTACTCTCGAACTCTCTATTTGTTTTCACTGTTGCACATAAACCTGTCTGTATCTGTCTGCCTATATATCTGTGTATCTCTGTGTGTCTGTTTATCTGTCTGTCTACCTGTGTGTGTGTCTTTCTGTCTACCTGTGTCTGTCTTTGTCTACCTGTGTGTCTTTGTCTACCTGTGTCTGTCTACCTGTGTGTGTCTTTCTGTCTACCTGTGTGTCTGTCTACCTGTGTGTCTACCTGTGTATCTGTCTGTCTACCTGTGTGTGTCTTTCTGTCTACCTGTCTGTCTACTTGTGTGTCTTTGTCTTCCTGTGTGTCTTTCTGTCTACCTGTGTGTCTGTCAGCCTGTGTGTGTCTGTCTACCTGTGTGTCTGTCTACCTGTGTGTCTGTCCGTCTACCTGTGTCTGTCTACCTGAGTGTCTGCTGTCTACCTGTGTCTGTCTTTCTGTCTGCTTGCCTGTCTCAGAGCCACTCATTAAGAGTAATTGGTCTTGAAGACGCCATATTAATAATGATAATAACACAATAATAATCACTGAGGCGCAGTAAATGTGTATAAAATGTTGATATAGACATTTTGCTTAATCCATCTATTTATTTATTTATTTATTTAGTAATTTGAGCATACATACAGAGGTACAAAAAATACAGGTAAGAGCAGCATGCCAAAGCCACTTATATGCATAGCATTACGGGCTGGCTTAAAATTAACTTAAGATTAACTAAGCAATGATGAAATCAGTGAT